>NW_027281636.1:0-33627 GCF_046629955.1 Centroberyx affinis | reverse complement strand
CTTAGTATACCCTTATTGTAAAGTGTTACCAAAATATGTATATACAGAATACATTCTTCTGGACTTTTTAAAACCATTTTAGTCATAAATCATGAATCACATTCATGTGAAGTTGTGTTTTTTCATGTTTGTACTGTCACTACATCACAACACACGGCTACAAAACATGCTCTTCTGCCGGACATAACCACAATCAATCATGTATAATACATAAACCTGCATTATAATCACATAATCCATATCTGCTCTATTACATTAAACACTTTGAATCATGCGGATCAATAGATCACCTACTGCTAGGGATGGGACGATATGCTTATCTCACAATATGATTCGATACGCAATATGGGGTTCATGATTCAATACAACCATGAGACAATGTCATAAATAAAAGTTCTCTGACTGTGCAGGATTATGTTTATTTCCGAGCCACAATTTAAAAATGGAGCTAACATCGCAATTTATTTCTCTGCCCCACGATACGTATTGTCACATTTTTGTATCGCGATATATTGAATTTCGATATATCGTCCCGTCCCTACCTGCTACTGTACCACAGAGTAACCTTTAGGTGAGGTCGCAGCCTAGCGGGGCGGCTGGCTTAAAGGATACGAAGAAGAGCAGGACCTGGTGGTGCTTCATGGCCCCGATGAGGCCGGCCAGGGCCACGAAGAAGAGGAAGACGCCCACGCCGATGACGCCGCCCACCACCTGGAAGCTGGAGACCAGGCCGAACCACTTCCCCCACGCCGCGATGCCGATCATCAGCAGGCTCACCATCTGCAACACGGACCCAGAGAGTAGAAACTGAACTCTAGTGACAGTGCAGAGGGTCAAACATGATAAGCACTTAACCACGATTCAATACAACCACGATACCATGTAATAAAAGTTCAATGACAACAAAGTCTGACTGTACAAAATTATGTTTATTTCTGAGCCACAAATCTTTCTAGCATTGAGAATGTAAACAACAATGTAAAAACTGTCATTACAAAATGTAAATAATATAATTTCAATGGAGAGTTTGTGAAATTGTGATGGTCAAGCTGTCTCATTTGTGGTTACTACAGCAGAATAAAATGGAGCTAATATCACGCTAACTTTTTCTGCCCCACAACACCTGTTGTCACCGTTTTGTATTGCGATATATTGAATTTCGATATATCGTCCCATTCCTGGTATGTTAGTAGGCTAGTAGGCTAGTAGTAGCAGTAGTGGTAGTAATAATGGTAATACTAGTAGTAGTATTACTATTATCATTCTTGGTTTCAATGGAGAGTTTCAGTGTCCTAAGATGGTCTAAATCAGTGATTCTCAACCTTTTTCATATCAAGGACCCCCATTTGATGAGATTTTGTTTCTCGGACCCAAATCTGTGAATATTTTGTTACAATACAAACCTCCTGTCTTTTACTGTGGCGTCTTTTTTACTGTGCTGTTATTTACTTATTTTATATATTTACTGTCTTGTCTGTTAGTATGATATGGACCTGAACAAAATGAATTTCCCTTGTGGACAATAAAGAACATCTAATCTAATTGTTAGATATGATTTTGTCCAGAATTCCATGACTATCTGTATTGTAGGTGGCGAGATAACAGAGAAACTATGATCAAAACAGTCATTCTTCTACATTCTCTACTTGTGTTCTTCTGTGTTAACTTCTTGTAAATGAAATAATGGTGAAGTTTAACAATACATCATTTTGCAGGGGACCCCCTGGAACGCCCTCAAGGACCCCTGCTGGTCCCCGGGCCCCACGTTGGACAAACAACACCTACAATAAAGCTGAATTGGGTTTATCTCCTATACCTCCCCCAGACCCCACGTTGAGAACCACTGGTCTAAATGCTGTTTTAGAGGCTTTTCACTGACAAGAATAAAATCCTGGGGGAAACACTGAGTAATTGGAATTTTTTAGATTTTTTGGCGTGAAAATGGTCAAAATTCAAGATATTAAATATCGGCTATGAGCAGTTTAAATTCAACCCCTCCAAACCTATAGGGTCGAACGCTATAGTGCAGTGATTCTCAACCTTTTTCATATCAAGGACCTTTAATTTAGTCCACATTGGAGCCACAGACCCCCATTTGATGAGTTTTTGTCTTTCGGACAATATTTTTATTGTTAGATATGATTTTGTCCAGAATCCCATGACTATCTGTATTGTAGGTAGAGAGATAGCAGTGACACTATGATCAAAACAGTCATTCTTCTACATTCTCTAATTGTGTTAACTTCTTGTAAATGAAATAATGGTGAAGTTAAATAATTCATCAATTTGCTGGGGACCCCCTGGAACGCCCTCAAGGACCCCTGCTGGTCCCCGGGCCCCACGTTGGACAAACAACACCTACAATAAAGCTGAATTGGGTTTATCTCCTATACCTAGAGGAGCAGAAGAAGAAGTGTCCTGGGTCCAAAGAGCGATATTATTATGTCAGACAGTGGACGTTGACCACCAACTATCCCAGCAGTCAGTCATGCCGTGTAATAAAACCCAGAGTGACTCGGCCCGAGGAAACAACACCTGAACCCAGACCAGCGAGTACGCCTCCGGCTGTTTAGCGCATTGCAAACCGCGTCATTCTGCAAAGGGAAGTGTCGCTTTCAACACATCTGGGAGGTGAACTCTGACTTGCAGTTGGTGATCATGATAAGGGAAACAACAGCCAATATGGACAATAGAAAAAGCATTCATTTACCCATTAAAAACCCATCAGTCTGACATTTAATATGATTTAACGCGTGAATTTACCCCAAAAATTGTTCCAATTTCAGAGCAGGTCACTGGAACAGGCTTTTACTGTCATTCAATTTTTTAATATTATGACAAGCATTCCATGTAGTGGCCATTTTTAAGGCCCTATGTATCATACTACACCACACACAGCTGCTATAGTAGGGTATAAGTTGAGAGAGCAGCAGAGATAAGAGATATCAGCACTGGAAGGCAAAGCTGAACACACAGGACGTCCTCTGCATTGTTATAAAACGGGTGCTGGGGTTGGAATGGCATTTGAAAGCCTAGATTATGAATAATATTCCACCTTTAAGAAGAAATTGGATTAGGCTTTTTACTGGTTTTATTGGTCATTAGTATTTATTTGATCATATGGTACATTGTGCATCTAATTCCAGACAAGGTGCCAGTGTGAATAATTGATAAAAAAAAAAAAAAAAAAAAAAAGCAGAGTCTGACCTCACCACTGTGTTGTTAACAACCTAATGCTTCCTACTCTGGATTCACACTCACAGGATGGGGGGGAAAAAAAACACAGAATCCATTTGTATAAGCGGCACCACAATAATCCATATGGTACATTCTGGTATGAATACTCACAACATAGAGGATGTTGAGCGCACACAGGGAGTGTTTGGAGCAGGTGAAACCGGCGCAACCCATCTCGGTGACTGAATAAATGCAATAAATCCACGAGATCCGGAGTGTAGAATAAATCCCGGAGGCCCGAAATCAAGTCTAAAAAGAACAAAACCCGGCTAAAGCGTTAATTTGCGCTTTCCTAGTGGAATAGATGGTCGCCCAGTTGCAGGTCTAATTGAGAAGGACGGAGGTTGGAGACGCGTCAAGCTGGACAGAGTAAGACACGATTATAAAGGAAGTTAGGAGATTGGCCTTTCAAAATAAAAGCATAAAACTTGTCGCTTAAGAGGTGGTGTGTTTTTATGGCCGACTTGGCGCCGAGTAGCGAAGGTCCCATTTGTAAGATAAGATATAATAAGATGAAACGTTATTGAGCCTCAGTGGGGAATCAGCCAATAGTAGCAGGGTAGCTACAGCAAAGAATAGAACAATAATTTAATTTATTAATTTAATTCAATTCAATTTAATTTAACAAACAGCAATTTCAAAACTTGATTGAGTTAAGTAGGAATGTATGAATGAAAAGTATGAAAAAATGAAGTAATCATTATAAGGGTTTGGAAAATAATAAAGTAATACTGAGACGAAGAAAAAAAAAGAATGAAAAATGTACGATTAGGCCTAGTTTTTTCTTTCTCTCATTACAGCTATTTTTATGCAAACCTTCATTAAAAAAAAAAAAAAATGCCAATGACTAAATGGATTTTCCATAGTACAAATATCCCCAGTTTTTCTGGTAGTTTTTATGTTTAAATCGTCTAATATCATTTTTAAGCCTTGAATTTACCCATCTTTAAAGCACTCTCTCATCAGGAAATATCATACACCATATCCAGTATGATCTTTTTAGCATCTGTTTCATCTGCTTTCATCAGTGACATGAAATGCAGAATTGATGCCTGTAACCCCCAATACCTTTTTTTTTTCCCCAGGTGACAATTTTACACTTTTATTTTGAAGGCAGCAATGCGTGGCTGCCGGTGTGGGTCGAGTCACCTCTGTTAACTCGACGTCAGCTCGGCATGTGACCCAATGAGGACGCTTCTCCGGAACATCCAGCCCCCTGATTGGCTACGGGGTCGTCCTGTTATTTCCTACAGATAACAGGGAAATAAGAAAAACCGGTCGGCTTTGTCTGCGTTTCCAAAGAACCCAGACACCCGTTTCACTTTAAATATAATTGATTACATTTACATAATTGATCTCTTAGTGAGATTTGACATTTGATGCTGGGTTAGTGTTTTGGTGATTCGTGTGATTCCTTTCTCATGTTACCCTGCCACTTCATTTATGATTCATCAGCCTGTTTGGGTTTAAGAGAACACAATCCTTTCTAGGTCAGCAGGCCTGTCCTCGACACACAAACACACACAAGGAAACAGTGTTCAAGGAATGTAAGGCATTTGAAATTACAAATGGCCTGAGCAATTCAAGTGACAGAGGTTTTTCTATGTTTCCCCCACTCTTCCCTCTTTACTCACTTGATATTTTTATGAGGTATGCTAAAGTCATCAGTTGATATGGCACAAAACTGTGTCTAACCCTGGTCCCCACTGTGTAATAGTTAAGAAACACAGTGATAACACTATACATTTATAAGGCAATAGTTGCTCTGAAAACAAGACCCAAGTTTCACTTTTGTTGTTTGTTGGGTTTAGTTTCTCTCTCCATTCTAAATATGACTGTGATTAGTGTAGGCTATTGTACTTTTGAAATATGGGCCGGTTATGGGGCGGTTAACTGATGAGACCATAGACACCAAAATCATACACGTGTCCCCGGTAGATCATTGGCTCCATGCAGGGCCGGATTAACACAGTGCGGTGCCCTAGGGTGACCTCACTTGAAGTGCCCACCCTCCTTCCACTTTACACGCAAAAAAGTTACATTTACTATGGTAATAAAGATCATAAATTTACATTAACTTAAACTATACAGGCTCAACACACATACTACAGACAAATGTGAGACAATCTTAACCAACAAATTACTTTACACCATAGATTGACTTGAGCCTACAAATGCCATTTTAGGCTTTACACACAGAACTATACTGTACCTACACACCAATCATGATTCTTTCTCTTTATATATATTCTTTTTTAGTATCAAAGGTTAATTTTGGCCGTGTATGGATTCCCGCCAGAGAGTAATATATAAAGTAAATATGACAAAACTTTTAAAAGTATAATTGTGGTTTGAATGCTGTGGTGCCCCCCCCCCCCCGCAACAAGGCAAACTGGCTGGTGACCCAGGCACTCGCCCGATGCCATATATGGATAATCCAGCCCAGGCTCCATGAAAACACTTTAGTATATACACTATGTTCAGTGATAGCACAGACTGTTTAAAGGTTACAAAGACATGTAAAGTGTAGCGTGTTGTCCTCTCAAGTGTTACATCTTTTTTTTGCCCAAATAAGAGATTCTGGATCCCACCACTTTCAGTCTAAAGTTAAATAAATATGGGTGTAAAATTATTGCCTTTAACTACACACAAAGTTATTTTTGCATCATATTTCTTGTACATTTTACCAAATCACCTCCACAAAACTGCCAGACTTAGCTGCATATCATTTAAAATGACTTATAGTGTTAGAGCTGCTACAAGTTCTCATTTTCTCACTTTTGAGATAATGCTAGGAGCCTACTATCACTCCACATAGTGTATGCTAACATGTTAGCACGGAGCCTATATCACTCCACATAGTGTATGCTAAAGTGTTAGCATGGAGCCTACTATCACATAGTGTATGCTAAAGTGTTAGCATGGAGCCTACTATCACATAGTGTATGCTAAAGTGTTAGCATGGATAACCAGAGCCAATGATCTACCAGGGACACAACTCAACTAATTTAAGTTGGCCAATGGTATATTCTCACAAAAACGTAGAGAATTCCTTTATAGGACACAATAAGAATCAACCGTTTTCAGATTTAATTGGTAGAAGGGGGACTATGTCAAGTTGTCTATGTACAAGTGTGTGAATCTGCCACATGCAATGGTGTATTTGAATGGGAATATCACTGAATTTCAACTTTTAAACATTATTCCTATGATGTTGAACAGTTTTGCTTAGTTTCCAAATAGTGGCCATGCTAGTTGTTTGCTCTGCACAGCTCCATAGAAAATAAATTGGAGAAGATGGAAAATGGGATGAACAGTACCCAAGATGATTTTCTGTTGTACACTGCATAGAAGCCGGTTTGAAAGTGCAAACTGAGAAAACTCTTTCAAAGTCTTTCTGCCAGTACCAGTATCAGTGAAGCATGATGCAGCTCTAGGTAGGTCGTAAATCAGTTTTTATCAGGTTTAGTTTTGTTGTTTCTAGCTTCAGGAGAAAGTTGTTAATGTAAACTAACACTGAGCTGACTGTTTTGTGCTGAAAGGATAACTTATTGCTGCTGTTGGGTGAAAACCTCAAACTCTAAAAACTCTTCAGGTACTAAGAAAAACAACTTTTGTAGCTTGACCTCCATGCACTTTTGAGTTTATCCAATGGATTTTGAAAGGACTTCATAAGCCCAAGGCTTGTAGAATTTTATCAACCCATGTAATCCTTCAATTGAAATTAAAACATGAAAATCACCAAAACTGTAATTACATACTTTACACATGACAACAGCAATATGTACATTTCTATAGTTAATCATCAATGTCATATCAGTGACAATGAAAAGATCCCTCACAACAACTGTGACCTGTTTTGTATTGTACATAGAAAAAAAAAAAAGAAAAAAAGAAGAGCATGTGCATACATATAAAAACACTTTATTCATAAAAAGATAAGAGCATTGCCCAGTTACATACACAAGTGAGCTTCAGAAAAGTCACCTGCGTACTAAAAAGTGTGACAATCTACTGCAGAGGATGAGGTCAAGTTACTATTCCTGGACAGCGGTAGTGAAGGGAGTCCGTGCTGCAGAGGTCGGACTCCTCGTCCAGCGTTGTGACTATTTCACTGTGCTTGGTTGCCTCGGGGTGGGAATTGGGTCTATATGGTGTTGTACTTGTAGTGCCCCCCCCCCCCCCCCCAACCCCTCCCTAACCCCCCAACCCAGATGGACACTACACACCATGGAAACTAACTGCTGCACTGACAAATCAGGCCACAAGATGCAGGAAGGCCAACTCCTGGCTGCTCTTCCTCTAGCCTTCCTCCCCCTCAGACTCCGACTCTGTGGACAAGAAGAAAGGAAAACATGAGTTGACAGCTCTGACTGCTGGTTGTAGTGAGAATTACAATTCATTTGGGTATGATCGCTGCTTCCCAAAATAGGGTGCGGGGGACCTTTGGGTGATCCCAAAATGAGAGATAGTTTTACTGTTATTTCGCTCTCAAGATTAGTCCAGTGAGAGAATAATGTCAGGATGATTGTTTTCCTCATAGGTTTCACTCTTCTCTGTCACCTTCCATCCTATATAATACAAATAGTATAGAGTTCTGTACCAAGTCATATCTAACAACAAAATCCTTGCTGATGGGCTTCCTTAAGACAAACTGTTACCAAATGGGGAAATCGCTCCAGGAATTTGTGATTTTATGTTTGCAGTAACTAATGCAAATTCAACCAATCCCCACAATATTTATGAGAACTTGCAATTTAGCAAAATGTACGCAATCTTTCTGCATGAAAAGGCCAAATCAATATATGTTTTGGCTAATCGCCACACTTAATTTGCATAAAATGTTTCAATCAAACCATACATGAACAAACTATGTCATTTATCACAGTGTTTTAGTTTGTTGAAACTTTGAGCCCATGTTGTTCAGAAAACAAAACAAGGATGAGATCTTAAGTATTTCCAGTACTTTCTGTGATATGCGGCAGGCTCATTATCACAGGAAGGACTCCTTATTAATGGGGTGTAGTTATAAACATCACATTTTTTGGGATCTCATTAGTGCCACTTCAGAACTATTTTTGCGAAAGACGCCGCAACATCAAGCGCTTTCGAGCAGAATAATCACAAAAACTGATGCAAAATCCTGGAGGGACTGATATAAAGGAAGTAATTAAGGTATTGCCTTCTTCAGCATTCTGCAGCCACTCGACAAATTTCTTCATCTGTTCCAAGAAGACACTCTTCCCTTTGGCAGCATGGGAATCTTTGTACCACTTCAGTATAGCCTCCTCACTCAGGACATCAGCTGGGAAGAGAGAAAGAGAGGCGTCAGTCCTGTGAGCTTCAACTCTCAACACTTGGACACAGAAGACAAGAGAACTGGAAAAAACATAATAAATATGGATGGTGGAGCGCTCCGATCAGCCACTGTATGTTCGTGATAATACTGTCAGTGCGGTGTGTGTATGTGAACTGACACACGACCAACCTTTGTAGAAGAGCACCACTATCTTGGAGAAGGACTTCATGAAGTGGATGTTGTCGTAGCAGTACTCCTGGATCTTCAGCAGCAGCACCAACTCTGACTGGCCCTGTGTGCTGAACACTGCCAGCAGTGGAGCATAGTACTGGGAGAGAGGGCGCACACACACACACACACACATAAAGGTTGAGTACCTTTCCCAGGCTTCAATATCAATATCAAAACCTAATGCTAATACCAATAAAAAACTAAACGAAAACTAAACTAACAAAATTAATGTCAATACCAATACTAATAGCAATGCTAATACCAAAATTAATGACAATGACAACACCAAAACTAATGTCAATACCAATGCTAATACCAAAATTAATGACCATGACAACACCAAAACTAATGTCAATACCAATGCTAATACAAATACCAATGCCAGTGCCAATGCTAATACCAATGCTAACTACAATGGGTGGGGTTTTTGTTCCAAAACAGTGAGTACAGACTGGAAAGTGAGTTGAATGCAGTATAATCTTAATTATTGCACCTTTAAAACATTAATCACATTAACCGATATTCTCCATTCCTCTGTTCTACCGCTGCAGAACAAAGTAACTCTGTACCCCTTCATTTCTAAAGTAAAACGACAGCCACCAGAAAACTACTCCTGTTACAGGCTCCATTTTGTTATTACTTCTAAAAGAACTTGAATGCGGCGACGAGTGGTATTTCCGGCTTCCGATCTGGGCAGTAGGAGTTTAAGGGGAGCGCTGTGGAGTGGCTGTACTCAGCAGTGTGTGTGTGACCTACTTTGAGGTGTTTGAGTGCCTGTTCGGTGACGAGCTCCTCTTTCTTGTTCCACTCTACGGCGTTCATCAGGCAGGTCCACAGCAGGCCGATCACAGCCTGCTCCTGCAGATCGTTCCTCTTCATCTCCTCCTTCACATACACCACTATCTGAAGCAACAACACACACACACACACACACACAATAAGGACTGGGCTACTGACAACTTTAAGTATCATAATAAACCTCAAAAATCTACATGACTCAAACTCATTTTCTCCATTGAAAACCAATATGATGATGAACTAGTACTACTGCTATTACTACTACTACTACTACTGCTACTACTATTAATAATAATAAAATCTCAAACAGCATTTAGACCATGAGACACTAAAACTCTCCACTGAAACCCAGCATGATAGTAATACATTTGTGTGTTTAAAATGTCGCATTACAATCAATTCGGGTTCAGGGCTTCTCATAGCTCATCATAAATAGAGGGACAATATTGGCCCTGGTTGGCAGCACCTCTCTGATGGGACAGTCCTGCGACAGGCGCTCCTGCAGCTCTTTCTGCAGCTCCTTGCGGGTTCCCAGGGTCCGCTGCACACGCAGGAAGTCGGACAGCTCTTTCAGCCCGGCCTCGTTGAAGTACTTGGAGAAATGCTCCACATTCTGCTTGTTGGCAGGAAACAGCTCCTGAAATTGTCGAGTAGATAACAACAGTGTGTTAACAGCCTGTAGAGATGTTAATGATAATAATGAAGATCTCATCCTCTGGACCACAGATCAAGCAAGTGTTTGGATGCTTTTGAGAAAACCTGCACACAGTCTGCTTACTGTAGCTACAAAGTGAGCATCTGTCCAGTAAATTAAACCACACAGCTCCCTCTTGTGGCTGCAAAGGTCTACAACCACATTCAAATCTGTCACAAACAAGTATAGTAATAATCCGTGACATTTTCATATAAATAAATATATCCAGTTCAAGAAAGCTTTTATATTTGCTGTTCTATTAGCTCTTTACTGGGAAAATCCTCTGCCTCATAGGAAGTGATGCGTTTTACGTTTCCAGTTTGTTTGGAATAAACAGAAGAAGAACTGGGTAGTTAGCATGATCAATGATAGCCACTATGACTGAACAGACAACGAACAGAGCCCCACGTACAGAAACCCAAACTTCATCAACAGAAAATGCAAGGAAAAAGACGTCACAGTACTGGACACACTGTTTGATTGACAGGTGATCTGTGGGTACTGTGCAGTGTGAGTACTGTACAGTGCAGAAACACCACAGCAATGAGGCTGAGCAACAAAGATGCAGACTAAATAAAACAAAATGAGGATCATGTGGATTACCACTTTAAGTATTTCATAAAGATGCAGCACAGCGTTGTTGAGCGGAGCTGAGATAGAGCACCACTATAGTCATCAGCTGAACGGGGATTTATCATGGAAAAGCCTGAGGGACTCCCTCCCGTTCATAATTGTACATCATGTTGAGCAGCATGGTGCATATTTAGAAACATCAAGCACAAGGGTTGACAGGTGAACGCACCATCACCATGGAAACTCTCTCCTGATACTAATACTCTGCATTCAGTCCAGTGCTGATGCACTCCATGGTTACATAGTTTCTCCAGGAATTTATTTCTAGAGAAAGAGAAGAAGAATCTCATGTGGGGCATTGTGGAAAAGCTGTTCAGCCTCCTGGAAAGGCAAGAGTGCAAGAAAAAAAGTGCTTTTTATTAATATACCATTATTTTTTTTCTTACCAGAAGTCTTTTGTCCAGGTTTGCCTTCCTCAAGGCGGAGGTTACTGAATTGGCATCTTTCTCTGCTATCCATGCCTTGAACATCTTCACTGCAAACGATGCAGAGATACCTGCAAAACGGAAAAGTGAATTTGCATGACCTAATTTACATATTTCTCTGACAAACATGATCTCACTTGTGCACATTATGCACATATTCTATATACATCTGTAAATTAAATACATTGATGAGATGAAGAGTCTCTTATGGATGTATTTACAAAAATGTATTCTTTAGGATCTGGTGATTCCTTTTTGCAGTAATATCAATTTGTAGATTCCTTAAACTGAAATACTCTTGCGCATGAATTTTACACACACAATTTGTTATCCATTATAGTTTCTGAGCTAGATTCCATTATAATCCGGTGTTACCCTTTCCACACTGACACACCTGCAACCTCCATCCTTCCCAGTTAGACCTGCTATCTATTCCATTGCTTTAGAACACAGCGGGGGTTTTATTCTTTTCCGTTCTATCTCGCGTACCTTCCTTGACCACGTTGTCGCTGAAGAGGCTGGTGAGGATGGGGGGCGGCAGCGTGCCGTTGGCCAGCAGGATGCCGGTCAGGATGGCCAGCTTGGTCTGCTCCGACTCGCTGAAGGCCTTCAGGAAGAGCAGCAGCTGCACGGGAAATGACAGGAGACTGTGAGGACGGTGGGAGCGTGATGTCATGACTGGAGCAGTGATGGCGTGGGAAATATACTGGACTATAAACTAAAAAAGCTATAAAATTTATTTCCAGTGGGTTCCCTTTTCCACAATCATCCCATTTTCCTGGAAATGAGCAAAATACACCAAATTGCCACTGTTTTTGCTTAAATAGTAAGATCAAATTTCTGATTGACTGAAGACGATGTGACCTGTTATGACGACTTTACCTTTTTGATTTCGTCCTCGAAGGCCTTCTCGAGATATTTGTATCTCCTGATGAGCTTGTTGAAAACCTGCAGTCGCAAATTAGAACAGCGACACAGTTAGTCAAGCGTCAAGTACAGGGTTCCTACACATTTTCAATTCAAAAATTCCATACTTTTTCCAGACGTTGATTTGTTTTGAAGATTTTGTCTGGTGTTCAATATGATTTACGCAGATAGACATCTTGCCCCTGTTAACTAGGTCATATCACTGTATAGATGAAGATTGTTCTTCACAGCGACAAATATCACAATATGTGAGATGATTGGCAGGGTTTCTACACGGTTTCCATTTTAAAATTCCATATTTTTCCCAGACCCTATGTTCTTGACCGGATTTGATTTTGGTGGGTATTTGATATAATGCATGCTGACAGCGGCTGGGTAATAAGAGCGTCCCTCTATCTGAACATTATTCTTCACATCAACAAAACCTGTGGACTCAAAGTGGGTCTACAACAACATAAAAGCTAGAATTATGTGTGTATCGGACCTGAACCGCAACATTTTCTACACTTTTCCAGACATTTTTTTCAAATTCCCAAACTATTCAAGACCTGGAAATGATCAAATTCATTTTTAATACTTTTGCAGACTTCGCAGCCTACCTGAGCATAGAGGCGGAGGGCGGCGTGGCTTTCCTCGGAGGTGAAGACGCAGTGTGCCGTCACCTTGGTCTTGTCCTCGTCGATGCGAGTCCCACCGGGAGCTGAGGGAGCGAACGTGAGGTCAAAGGTTAAAGCTCTTTAACCGGTGAGCGTGACCTGTCTCTGTGCAGCAAGGCATTACTTAGTTTATACAATTACTATTCATTTACACAAATTGTGTTGTATTACAAGTAGAATATAAGTCCATTAGAAGCACTACTTGCCGCTCATACAGTCTACCTACATGTGTTGGAATTGTCAGCTGCATATGTTTCTCCAAGCCTGCAATTGTTTATATTCTATTTCATTGCTTTTATTGTCTTTATTGTTATTACTGTTTTTATTGCTTATATTCTATTCTATTTTGTGCTATTGTTTTTCCATGCTGCGTCCCATCCTGTCCCATTACTTTTGACCTAATTCGATCAATAAAGTTTCATCTTATCTCAACTTATTTACAGTTGCGTCCAACATATTTGGGCCTTTAGTCTCTCCCAGTTTCAGTTAAATAACAATATGAGGGATTGCGATCCGACCTGCTGCTCGAACACTTTAAAGCCACTATAAACAGGCAACATTTTAAACATACTGTACACCTAGTTATAAATATTACTTTACTGCTGTTGTGCTTTTCTCCCCCTGCCTTCTAAAAACACTCTAATACTCTTTAATGTGGCGAGCCACCATAAGTAGGTCTGCAGCAAATACTCAGCCCCTCCCACAGTTAAAAAACCACTTACTTTCTGCATTAAAATGGAGATAAAATCCCCATTATTTTTAGTAATTCACCAGCTGCCATGTGTCTTCACTAATACACACTCATGCTAAGAATGGTTTGATTTCCTAGTGGCCGGTGTCTCTTGAGTGCCCAGCGCTTGGCTAGCGTTGCTCTATGGACTCTTAATTTAGGGTGAGTGTAAACCTTTTAACTTTAATTGGTTTGACAGAGAGAGAGCCATCCTGGATCCAGGCCTGGCAGTCGCAAAATGTACTAGTTCTAGACAGATTAAAGGACAGGATGTGAATGAGTGAGTGTGCGTGCGTATTAGTGTATAAGAGAGACAGTCTATAGGCATTCAGACATGTAAACAGGAGAAAAAGCCAGACTGATTTTGGAAATCTATCAGCTTAAGGCCATAAGTCACTGACGTTCAGCAGCTTACACTGTTATAACAGGGGTTAAAAGTTAAGTTAAAACATATCACCCTGGTTGCCACTCAGAGTCCTCTTCAAAATACTTATTTATAGCTTTTATTTTCGCATTTATTATTACAGTGCGCAGTACTGTTTTTGATGCTTTCAATTTCGATAATACTCAATGAAGACGGGACAGGAAACAGAGGGGGAAGTGGATGTACTTGCAGTCACAGTATCGGCTTCTCAAATACCAAGGATGTCCCCTAACCCCTCCTAAGCTTTTATGGCCTTCAGGGTAAGACACAGAATAACTGTCATAACAAAGCAGATAGATATGGATTTCACTGGTTTATCTCTTCATTTTCTGTCCAACTAAAATAGAGCCCTGGCAAGAAACAAATGCCAAATATATTAAAACGTGCCAAGCCGCAGACAGGCAGAGTGAGGAGAGAATCTCTTTGATTATGGGGAATTAGCGAGTTAATCTGATAAAGCCAGCAGTGATCTCTTTGTCCTTGTCTGAGTGAACAGCACAACCCTGGACTGAGCTGGTGTGTCACACTAGACACGACAGGACTGACTAGTTACTGATGCTTCACTGAAGAGCACGGATGTTATAGTAAATAGTAAGGTATGGTACCTATTAGGGTTTGACCAATATGCTTTTCTGAAGGCTGACACCGATAATTTTTTCATTGAAAATTCCCCTAAATTCCAAGTATTCTGTGTTTCTCGAGAATTTTGTTCATGTCGGAGTGGAAAAGCGTGGAATTCTTTGAAAGTAAATACGACTATGATGACTTTTGTATTGTAGCGTGGTTTGGAAATATATATATACCACGCAAAACCAAATAGATTGTGTAGGATGGTCTGTTGCAAGCAAAACTATTGGAGTCCAGCAGGCTCGGCTCATGGATATATATAAAAGATCTGTTACTAGGATGTATATGGTTGAAATCAATATCATGATAATCATAAGGATTTGTCTCGATATCAATATATATCATGATATGGTTCATGTATGCAAAATCATGTTAAATAATCAAATTAATGTTCATCTCATTGAACCGAATGGTAATGTTAGGTGTGATGTCAAACAAAACTGAAATTTTCAAATAATATTCCTACCATACTTAATTTTATGAGAGTTTTTAAGTAAAATTTGCTTGTCATTATCAATTTAGACAGCAGACATGTGTGTCAAGATATAAAAATATCTTCATATCATCACGATATGATTCCACTGAAAGACGATAAACGATAATATTGAATTATCGCCCAGCCCTAATTACAATCAATTCAAGTTAAGGGTCAACATCGACCCGATGTATCAGTCCAACCCTAGTACATGCAGTCATCCAGACAGATATTCTGAGTAACAGCCACCAGTGATGAACTCAACCACAGTCATAAACCATAGTCATAAACACACTCACCGAGCATGCTCCCTGCGATAAGGATGTCGAACAGAGTGTCGGCATAGCGGCGGTAGTCCAGTCGCGAGCCTGTGACATCTAGGAACTTGGCTACAGCGTCCAGGTCGCCGCCGGCGTCATTGAGGCCCACAACGATCGTGTCTCGGAAAACTGTTGGCTCAAACTTCTCCTTTTCATCTAGGGGAGAGGAAATAGAAAAATACATCATACTTAAAACACTTTGTTTGCCGTCTTAAACATCATTTTGGTAGGACAGAGGATAGAAGAAGGCATTCATGTTGCTGCTGTGACATTTCCTACAAAAGTAGCTACAGTTTCATACAAGATCCTATAGTGGTTCATACAACTGTAGCACTTTTATCTGTTTTGATAAGGTGAACAGCTGTAATGCACATATCCAAATATCTATATCTACATATTTGCAGTATGTGAAGTGTAAAGTAATTTAACTCTTTTCCATAGATATTTCCACATCTTTCTCATTTGTTAGACATTGTATGTATGTATATTCATGTTCTTATCATTTCCCCACTTATCTCATACTGCATATATTCATCTTTTTGGTATATTCACATATCATACATAGCATAAATTTTTTTTCTTTGTCTCAGCTCTCAACTGCTACTGCTGTTATTTAATGCTGTAATCCATACTTTTCTCAATGATTTCCTGAATACATTTCAGTCTCTATCCTATTATTATTATTATTATTATTATGTTAATCTAATATTTACAAAACTGTATAGCAGAAATAAGTTTGGGCAAACGGTGTACAGTGCTATAAAAAACAGAAATGCTCCAACAGGGACTACAGGGTCCACTTACAACAGGACACTCTACTGTTAGCTTAAGGCTGGCATAATCAAGTGTATATTTAGCAGGCCATAGACCCTTGTCTCCTGATTCTTTCCTGTAACCCAGAACACGGTTTGCTCGGCAGAGGATTAAGCCTCTCTGCTTAATCCAATGAGGATTTTTCCCTCACAAAGCCCACATTGGTAATTCCTTTTGATAGGCAATTGTCTTTGTAAAAGAATGTAAATGAAACCAACTGCTCTCCTCCTCCTATGTGAGTGGTATCGTGTATCTTTTGCCAGTATCTATATGTTTGCAGTATATTTGCAGTTAAATTTGTTAATAGTGGGAAATAAATGTGATTTCATTATGACAACAGCTCCTAACTAGTTTGATATAAAAGGTATTTCCCTACCAAACAGGTAGCCAGTCAGTAATAAAAGCTTTCTAGCACTGCTTACCGGTTCACTGGCTAGATATTATGAGCCACTTGGCATCATAGGTGAGCATTCTTCCACGATGATTACAGATTTACAAAAAATGTCTATCATTTATTATTGAGAGTAAAGCATAATTGCATGCAGAATACTTTAGTTGACACTTAGGTCCAGATTCATTAAGATTACAGTGCACGGGCAACCTGTGCATTCTTCGATTTGCCTGGCCTCACCTACAAATAAATATGATGTGGGCAAAATAATGAGGTTTACATATAATTTACACATGCATGACCGTGACAGACACAAAGACCAGCACTATTAGGCAGCTTTCCACTCATGTTCTGTTTCTTTCCACTCATCACTGTTAGTGAATAGCATGGCTCTCCTACATGAGTGAAATGCATGAGTGACTGAAGCCCGTAGATGCCTGCTGCTGCTGCACCAGCGTGACACACTTCCACCAGCACTCTGCCAGTGTGACTGTGACATTCTAGGAAGATCATAATGTCTGGTGGGCAGTGGGAGCCTCTGACAGGCCTTGTGTAATAGCCAGTCAGTGAACACTATTGGACAAAAACAACCTGTTAACACCACAGAGGACTGCAGACCAGCTGGGCTGATGGAAGGGAGCGTTAATGGTCTGTGTCAGAACATGCTGTTTGCGTGTTCACTGTCCCCTAACCTTTTTTTAACAGACACACCACAAAATAACTTTAGACAACTTATTTTTCTGATAAATATGGTCTTTAGAATTTAGAATTCCTGTGTATCTCATCCGTGTGGTTACATTTCCTCTATTATGCTATTATCTATTGCTATAAGGCATAGAAATATACTATGTATAGACATTTCTATGAGCGATTTTAATCATGTAAAAAACAGAAAACTAAACATGTTGAGTTTGACACAACTGGGTATTTTGGAAGATATGCTGTTTCAATTAATGTAATACTTACCTTTAACATAATAAAACATTAATGCTATAACAATTTGTAGTTATTGGTGTAATACTCTTTTTAACGTAATACATTTTCCTTTAATGTAGTAAATTTTACCTACAAATAATGGAATGTTGACTGCAAATGGCTTACATTTAAAAAATTTAAACCTTCTTGTAAATGTAGTAAAATCCCTTATCCTCCATTGAAATCAAGTCTAATGAGTAAACAAAAGAAAATCAAATATTATTGCGGGATTTACAGACTGTTTTTATGTAGCTGTGGTCAGGGAGCAATCTCCATCATATCAGAAGTGGACGACATTGACTGGCCTATATTCCATATTTAATAGAAGCCCAATATTGGTATGGGTATCATCAAACCGATGTATGGGTCTAACCTTAGTGAGTAGATGTCTTTGGTACTCACCCCTTTTCCTGGTCTTGAACCGCTGGCCTGTAAGCACTGGCTTCTGCTGCTTACCGGTATTCATACAAGTTCTGAAAGCAACACACACAACAGAATATGTTTCTCATCCAATCTACTATGTTTTACTGTGACATATACATGTGCATGAATGATTCATTACCAATCAACATACTAACATACTGTATTTGCACACTACAGCCTTTGTCACAAGCCCAGATCGGCACTACCCATGAGCAAAATATGCGGATTGCTGTTTTAGTTCTACAAACATTTCTCAGTGGCAGAAACAATGTCATTGGTTGAGTTAGACCTCATTGGGGTGGGTGGAGCCAAAGAACCAGTTTTTCTACTGACAAGTTAACTAACCTGCACAAAACACCCCAAAAGTCCTGTGACCGCGTTGAGAAGTCCATGCTTAGCAGCGGTGAGCTCCTCATACTACCAGTGAGTTAGAATGAGTTGACTAGTTAAGTGTCTGCCTGAGTGTCGTCCCTGTGCTCTGATCTACACTCACTGAGCACTTTATTAGGAACACCTGCACACCTGCTTATTCATGCAATTATCCAATCAGGCAATCATGTGGCAGCAGTGCAATGCATAAGATCATGCAGATACAGGTCAGCAGCTTCAGTTCATGTTCACATCAAGCATCAGCATGGGGAAAAAATGTGATCTCAGTGAGTTTGACCGAGGCGTGGCTGTTGGTGCCAGACAGGCTGGTTTGAGTATTTCTGCTGATCTCCTGGGATTTTCAGGCACAACAGTCTCTAGAGTTTACACAGAATGGTGCAAAAAACAAAAAACATCCAGTGAGCGGCGGTTCTGCGGACGGAAACGCCTTGTTGATGAGAGAGGTCAGAGGAGAACGGCCGGACTGGTTGGAGCTGACAGAAAGGCTTCAGTAACTCAGATAACCTCTTTACAAAAAAGCATCACAGAATGCAACACGTCGAACCTTGAGGCGGATGTCACTTTGGTAGTCGGCTGACACTGAGCTGAAAGCTGATACCTACCCAGTATTAGTATGATGTTTCTAATAAAGTGCTCGTGAGTGTATATATAGTGGGCTCATCCCTGCGGTGCAAACCTGCCTCTTACTCTCAGGCCTGGAACACGTGTCATATTACTGAAAAGGTATGTCTAGCTCTCTCTCTCTCTGCTGCTGGGTTAGTTATAATTTTTCTCTTTCTACAAGCCGAAGTATATCAATTGTACAACTTCACAGCTCCTATTACATTCATTCAAATTCACTTGCACATTTATAAATCTTTTTTGTGAATTCAAATTTACGGCACAGGTGCGCCAATATTTCTGAGAGTGTAAAGTCTCAGGTGTTTTGCAACATCATCATCACAACACTGATGAGTAAGTATAAAAGCATGATTATGTCACACACATATTACAAGCAAAACCTAAAACATGACACAACTACACTATACAATCTATACTTCAGCTTGAACGCACAATACATTTTTAACACAAAACTTTAGTGATGTTTACTAATCCACAAGATGAACTTGGAACTACAGACATTTTTTTTATCTACAGATCAAACTCAACATATCACCTTCACTTAACACTTTCACACAACTCACTTTGACATTCAAACTGATACTGTCAACATGCAAAAACAAGAACCCACTCTTACAACTCCAATTACATACTTCCACATAAACAAATCAGCTCCACATGTATTTATTCACTTTATAAATCATTTATTTATTAAACAATACATTGTAATGTATTGTTGTAATTGTAATTTAATGATTGCCTGAACCAAATCCAGTTGAATCTATGTCTGCTGGAACAGTGATTCTCAACCTTTTTCATATCAAGGACCCCTCATTCATTTCACATTAGGGCCACAGACCCCCATTTGATGAGATTTGTGTCTCAGACCCAAATCTAAGAATATTTTTATTGTTAAATATAATTTTGTCCAGAATTCCATGACTATCTGTATTGTAGGTAGAGAGATAACAGTGAAGCAATGATCAAAACAGTCATTTTTACATCTCTTTTCTTGTAAATTTCTTGTAAATAAAATAATGATGAAGTTGAACAATTCATCAATTTGCTGGGGACCCCCTGGAATGCCCTCAAGGACCCCTGGTGGTGCCCGGACCCCACGGTGAGAACCACTGTGCTATAGAACAAATAAAAACTCCCATTTCATTACAGGACTTTATATTGTATTATCCTGTATATTGCATCAAGACAGTAATTACAACTACCACTAAGATACATTTTACTTGTCTTTACTGCTTTTTTATAAATTAACTTCCCTGGTGAATTGATATCACTAGCTACAGCTTATGCCACCGTAGTAGCAAGGTTCTCAGGACCTAATGTTGAATGTATACATGGTCATTGTATTAGCTAGTTTTTGTTGTTTTTCTTGTATTAAAATGTTCAAATTTAAATATGCTCTGTTATCTGTGCCTTCTGTTAATACTGACAAATTGTAATCTTGATGCTACAATAAAATACACGCATGTACACACACACATTGTATTTTCCAACAACTGCTTTCAGCTATTCTACTGAGAAACAGCGATTTCTGTGGCAGGGCTTTGAGCAACATGTTTATTTTGCCCGGGCAGACAGGGTTCAGTGCTCTTGGCTGGGTCAGGGATTACAGCACTTTCTAATCCACAACATCAATCCCAGTTGTCTGGATCTCGGTCAGCTCAGGAGCGGGCGGCCTGCGTCCGTCCACCGCTGGCGTCACATCGGTCACACACAAAACAGATTAAGAAACAAAGCTGGACAAGACTCCACTCGAAGTACGCTGACCGGCTGAAAGAGTCGAGATCATATGAGGACGGGACATAGGGAAGATAAGGTGAAACTTTAATGATGAATGGAAGAAATTGAGCATAAAGTACATTAGATCAGGGCATCCCAAACTATTTCATAGCAAGGACTGTGGACTCCGTTTGATGAGGCTGCATCCCAAAGAACCCCATCTGAGAAGACTTTGTTGTTATATACGGCTTAGTACAGAGTTATATAACTGTCTATACGCTAGCTGGCTTGATAACAGCAGCAGGGAAGGGAAACCTGTGATTATGCAACCTTATGCAACCTTTCAATGTACTAACTTCTAGTGAATGAAATAACAATGTTCCTCATTTCCTCAGTCTCTACACTACATTTTACATTGTGTGGCACTGGGTTGGACTTGGTGGGAAATCTGCTGGATTGCTTTACAGCACAAAACAGGAAGAGGGCAACGGGGGAACAGGAAGCAATGGGGTTTATGGGAAATGTGGTCTTCATTTTGAGAAACACTAGCACTAACAATACCCCCGCCCTCAGTCCCTGCATTTAACTTAACTAAACCAGATTAACCAATATTTAACACGACTGCGTTATTACAACATTATGTCTGCCCCTTTCATTTATTTAGACTCCTAACCAGTTTGATATAAAAGTGTTACCAAATAGTCATACACCATAATTACAAATTTGCCAGCAATGTCTATAATTTATTATTGTGTGCAAATTGGTATGGAATTGCACGTAAAAGTAAAACTCATGCTTTATTGTTTTTGAGATATTTTCTATGCGATATCATCTACACCTTGGACAGCATAAAGCCATGCAGAATCATTTAGGGTTATGTGGTAACTCATTTATGTGGTGCAATGCTCCTATTTTAGTTATGTAGAAATCAAGCCATACTTGGCTGGCTATCAAAACAGGATGCCGACTGGTAGCCCCGTGACTCTTCATAATTACAGTGATCTTGATTAATTAAAATGTAATGAAAGGATTCAAGACCGTCAATTCTTACAATCAATCCTCTGTACGTTTTCCAGCAGCAAATGGCTATTGAAAAAAACATTTTAACAAAGTCTGATTCCGTGTTTTATTGCAAGATAAAACATGCTTTTATTCAGTTTGCGAGGTATCAGTCACACACACACACACACACACACATACCAAATATCCAGTATGTACAATAGAAGAAACAGTATTGAATTTGAGGCCTAAGAGCCAGTATCAGTACTGAAGTTTTGCAACGTTACAAAGCCCTGCTTACATTAGAACTAGGTCATGTTTTAACTTCTGCACAGTTAGTACAACTGAGGCAAGTCTATATTACCATAGATACCAAACAATTGAAACACGCATATAAATGATTCATCCAAAGATTTTTTGGCTGGAAATGAATAACAAAATCCTTCTATCCCATGTTGAACCCTACCAGTGCATGTACCTGAGGCATGTATCATGATGCCCATCACCCACACAACATTGTAATGTCCTGGCAACTGCAACGATCAGGAGCATTATGCAAATCGCAATACCTATTTGAATGGTACACTGGCAGTGCCTTCTCTCAAAGACAGACAGGTTTGAGTAGTATACCATAACGTCAGCAATCCCAATGCCCAAGCAAACACAAGCAGATCAAATTAAAAGTATTAATGACCCATGTGTCTTCATGTCCCAGAACGCCCCTGCTTCTGTTTGTTGCCGATCAGCAATGCTGTACACCATGTACCGAGAAGGTCTCAAATGAACACTTGTTTACCCCTTTGCCCCACAAGAGTGCACAGCTGGCCTGTGGCTGGTAGTCTGGATTTACCCAAGAGGACAGAAGTCAACTGCATGTGTGTGAGTGAGTGAATGAGATAACAGAGTGAGAGAGATGGCAAGGAGACGACGTGCCACAGTGACAGTGTGTGTGGGGGTGGCGGCGGCGGGTGGGGGGTGGTGGGGGGTTTCAGCCGCTCGCCCAAAATAACGTCCCCATTATTAAATTCTAGGAAGTAAATCCAGTCAATCAGCCGAGGCGTCAGTCAAAGCAGTGAAGTTTGTGCTTCCTGAAGAGGATAATTAGGGGAAGGTGTCATTGCCAGGCTAAGGCAGGGCCACTGAAACCATATTGGACCTCCAAATGATCAGATTTTGTCCATGGGATCCACATAATATAAGACATGTTATTTTTTTGCCCCAAAAAACAGAGAGAATTTTTTATTGTTCTTGATTTAGTAGTGAATTCTATAACTGTCTACACTGTCAGAGGGGAGAGAATAGTGGTGAGAGTGAAATCTATGATCACAACAGGCATTCTCTAATTGGAATAATTTCTGGTGAATTCATTCATTCATTTTCTTTACCTGCTTAGTCTATCACAGGGCTAACACAGATAGACAGACACTCCCATTCATACCTATGGGCAATTTAGTCTCCAATCCACCTGACTGTGGGAGGGCCCTGTCCCTGACTTTGAGGACCACTTGGCTGGGCTAACCTTGCTCCCACATTGTTTGTCTTGACTGGAATGAATGGTGTAATGGGCAGGGGCGCTGCTAGAAAGTTCGGGGCCCCCTGGCAAGATGTCAGACCGCCCTCCCCACCCCCAAGACAATGTAACTTATGCTGTGTTACTGTCACATCGGAAGAAGTGGAAGAACGGGATGAACGGGATGACGTCTCGTTGCTGCAACTTGGAAGCGTTCAAACGTGTTTAAACTTGTTGGAATGCCCATATTCAAGATGCCGATTGTAAGGTCAAGACTTGTTATGAAGTTATTTAAAAAAAAACAATAAACGAACTGTTGCAGATATTACTCGCTTTTCTGAAGTAGTAATTAGCGTGAATATAACTAATACATTTTATTTTTATTACCTTGATGGATTCGGTATCATGTGTACTGCCTGTGTTGACACACTTTCACAATTTGTGACGCCAGGAGGGAGATATCAGAGCTTACAAAAAAAATCCTACGTCCTACTTGTAGTCACCAGTAGGAGGCATGACATGAACTTTTTTTTCCCAATTGGCAACTTATATTTACGGTAAATCCGGTATGACATGTACGCGGCATTAGTACAAGATCACCTCTCCTCTCTGAAGGGCCCCTCCAGCAGGGCCCCACAAAAATACCCCTCCTTTCCCCACCACAAGCACCCTTAACTCTGGGTAATGCTAAATCAGGCCAGGCGCACCTTTTAAAGCACAGAATTGACCCGAGGCGCATCACACTCTCAGATACAGCAGGAAGGTACATCAAGCCTACCCACTTAATTATCACAAGTATTGATGGTCAAACCCTAGATATCAGGACAGCAATCAAAACACGAATGCTGCAATAAGCAAAATTTTCTGACCACTAGAGGAACAGCAACATATTTGTAAATGCATTCACAGAAAACCTACTTCTCCCTTGCACTGCACTACGGAGGCCAGCTAAGGACAAACATTGCAAAGCACCGTGCATAATGGCTACTAGCTAACCTAAATGTACCTACAGAGAAGTGTCACCGGTTACCAGACTGGCTTTGCTAGAACTTTCTTCTGCTGAAGGTTACATGTTGTACAAACAATGACAAGTCAACAGGTTGGTAGCAAGTTAACTAGATAGATAGATACTTTTATTTATTCCAGTGGGGAAATTAGTTTGCAGCAAAATCACAAGGCATTTTATCACAACATCACAAAGTCACCAGTAGACATACTCGAACATACCCATATCATAATAGTCACCAATAGACATACAAAGTCATCAATAGACATAGACATAATAGACATACTCGTACATATACCCATACACATACCAGGACCAGCTGGACATCTTTTGTGACCAGGAAGGAGTGGCCAAAAGTGCATGGGGATAAGGAGTTTACTTTAGTTTACTCTAGTTTAGGAGGTTACTGCTTCGCTTAATCAATTCCGCCATTATGCGAAACTTCAGGAATGGGAGGAGGTGAGGGCCGCTTTTAAACAGGAGGAGACAAGCTAGTTCCAAAAAAAATTGGAAAGCTACAGGAGGGAGCGGGAGGAGCTTCGTTCCGGACCAGAATTTGACAACAAGCTTTAGAAAAGAGGTGAAAGCAGGCCCGAGTGTGTGGATATTGGTTTATATAATTATGTCTCAATCTCCTCATAGCACACATTAGTTTCAGGATTGGTTAGAAGGTCTGCTATCGTTCATTGCAGATTTAACGCACGACCTCGAAAGGTTTCCCTGTTATCCCACTGCCAGAAAGCCCCTGCGTCTTTACTGGATTTAACTATAATCTGGGGCTGAGCTCTCTCCCTGTCTCCCACTGGAAACCAGTCAGGAGCGCGTCTCCTTCACATCCACCCTGAGCACCTGTAGCGCAAAGTCACTCTCTGTCTATGCAGCCCGATATTTCTCACAATAACACACGATGCAGACACCATTAAGTCGTTATGTGAACAACAACTGTAGCATAAGTGTGAATAATTCAAAATAACGTCCAGGCTTTAAGAGCGTTACAATGTTACAGGAGGACTGACTTTGAAATAAAGCCGCGCGCACAGATATAGAGCGATAATTAATTTACTTCTACACCTATATTTCAATTGTTTAATTAATTTAACTGTATTTACTGACAATAGTCTATCATAAAGGCTGTCTTACCTGACTGTGGTTGACTCTATAGTAAGTTGGGATACCGGTGGTGCGCACTATTCCCTCTGAACTCTCTACGAGGCGGAGGAGCGGCAGTCTGCTGAAAAGCAGTCAGGACGAGCCGCAGCACTTCAATGTAGGGGAGTGTGGAGTTACTGAGAAGTTTAACACAGCGCCCACGATGAGATTTCACAGCTGGAAATTCACATGTCTTCTTATATATCGACCAAAATTGAATTAAAGAAGATGCATAATGATTAGAGAACCGTTTGAGCAGTTTCTACGCGGCCGGATACACGTGGCTCCCCCTTTGTTTTCCACAGTGGTATGTTCCGAGGCTGGCTCATCTCCCCGCGGTGCCCGTTGTCTAAATTGGCTGAGTGTCCTCCCTGGTTTATCAGCACACCTTTTACTATCACAGTGCCAGCAGCAAAGATTTAACACTTTGACAACAGGACAGAGCTCAGAGGAGAGGATGGCTGCGCCTAAGAAGGGAGATCTGTCAGCATCCGAGAGGAAAATCCTACATGTTATTGCTGCTGGTAAGTATTGACGTATGACTGGAAAGTTTTGTGATAAAAAAATAACAAAAACATGATTTTAGCTTTCTTCAATCTGTCTGATTTTCTCTTATCATTGCTATGATGATCTATGATGATAGATGGATATACATTTTTGATTATATTTATTCAAATCACCCCATGGTTTTAATGATATACAACCATTCACTTTATATGGTAAGGAATAATTCTTGTTTTGATGCATTCTGGTTTCTCTTTTTACCAAGACAAACTAATAATGCATATGCATAGTTTGATTGTCTGATAATAGTCACACAGTCTTCACAAGTAACTGAGAAATGACAGAGGAGTGTTGAAAAGCCAGTGCAACATGTTTGAGATTTAGGGCAAAATCATCAGTGTTTATATTCATTTACAGTGATTTGAACAAGAATTTTGAAATTTGCATACATTCATTTTGCATTAAGAAGGCTACTGTAAATGAGCAATTACCAGTGAACTAAACCATCTTCTCCACCACAGTCAGGCATAAAACACCTAAATATCATATACATAAACAAGATAATTATCCTTTCAATTATAGCCTACATTTGCTTTTATTCAATTTCCCATCTCCTGTTGTTGCTGTTTCTTGCTCTAATGTCCAAACCCCAAACAACAGCATGTAGAGAATATATCATTATGCCATTCCCCACTTTAATTTGATCTGTAATTATAATATTTTTGTTCTGTGCAGGTGATGTAAAGGAGGTGGCCCAGCTGCTTGCAAGCAAAGACATACGAGTGAACTGTCTGGATGAGGTAGGAAGGTCTCAGAGGGGAAAAAAAAAAGTGGAATGTTGCTTTAGTTTTAGTTGTTTTAGTAGTTGAGTATAAATGATTGTCAGTATTGTTTAGGCCTGTGCCCATATGAAAATGTCATAGTACGGTTATCTTGGTCAATATGATCGCGATATACGATAATATCTCGATAATTACATGTAGAGGGGTTGTGCTGCGTAATGAAGACGTTGCCCCCCCCCCCCCCCCCCCCCCCCCCCCCCGGCTCCATAAAGCAGCAGTTATGGAACTGTAGCATATGTTGCCCATTGTTACGGAGACATATGGAGGCGACTCTCGAGAGGCGGATGCAGTCCTTCAAGGTATTTGATAATAGCGTCTCGTGCCACTAGATGTAACACACAGGCTCCTTCAGGCGGCCTCCTTCACAAGAGTCTGCTGTCAAGATCAGGTGTGTGGACACAGCTTGACATCACTGCTCACACAGCTACACCGTTTCGTAACAATGTTTAGTGTGTGTGAGGTTTCAAGGTGCCGTATTATAGGAATTCCACTTTTCCTCTGTTTACATACACAGATGGTCAAAAGATGTTTCATGAAGACATCGTTAAAATTGGGTTTTGCTTGAATGGTTACAGTTAAAAGTTGCATTTTCAAAACTCCTCACTAAATAATGACTGAAATTCGGGCTGAACGATTAATCGAAATTTTATCGAAACCGCAATATGGCCTACTGCATTTTTCAAATCGCAGGAGGCGCAATATTTGTTAAAGGTGAAATGTGTCAAAATACCATTTTAAAATGAAATATTGTGGTGCTGCAGAGATGTCCTGGCCTACACATCATATTCTACAGACTTAAGAAAACATCTTTGTTTGGTACAGATCCCCGCAAAAATCACACCATAATCATTTTAATACGCTTTTCAATGAAAATGAGAATAATGATGTAAAAGTCATTCTCTCTAATATCGCAAATCATATCACAATTGCAATATCAGTTAAAATAATCGCAGTTAGATATTTTTTCAAAATCGTTCAGCCCTAACTGAAATCCATCCAATCAGGCCTGTTTGCAGCGTCTGAGTTAGAGGAGCTGCTGCTGTCGGCCAATCAGAGTCTAGTATTGTGACGACTCAGTCTTCACATTCATTCAGTTAAACTAATTCAATTCAACTTTTAACTAAACTGCATTTATTTGCAAAACATCGTGAAAAACATTATTCTCATCCTGAGCCATAATAGATTTGAAAACAAAATCATGAAATCTTACAAATACAGGAAATGTCTGATGAATTTCATGCATTATTATTTGTAATCTTCTCATAGCATTAATTGTGACTATTCAGGGGAAAAGGATACATTTTCAACACAGTCTCATCAAATTTTGTGAAATGAGCACGAACTCTGAAATGCAGATTACATGTTGTGGACATGAATTCTGTGAAGATTACGTTCCTCCGCTACAAAAGGATTATGTGACAATAACACATATTGGGCACACCATTTTCACCTGTTTGTCATGTGAAAAGGTTAAAGGAATAGTTCACCCCAAAAATGAAAATCCTGTCATCATCTACTCACCCTCATGCCAAATGAAACACAGGTGAAATTTGTTAGTCCATATAACACACAGGGAGGTTGCCAGCACAACTTGGTAGCAGCCTTCTCCAAAACAACTGAAGTCAATGGGGACCAAGTCAATCAGCTGTAGTTGAGATTTGCACTAAATGATGGTGTAAATATACTGTAGGTCTTTCTGGAACTCTGAAGAACTGGTCCCCACTGACTTCAGTTGTTTTGGAGAAGGCTGCTATGGAGTTGTGCTGCAGCCTCCCTGTGTGTTATATGGACAAACTTCACCTGTGTTTCAACTGGCATGAGGGGGAGGAGATGA
This sequence comes from Centroberyx affinis, assembly GCF_046629955.1. Classification (NCBI taxonomy): domain Eukaryota; kingdom Metazoa; phylum Chordata; class Actinopteri; order Beryciformes; family Berycidae; genus Centroberyx; species Centroberyx affinis. Next base: position 4,978 of record NW_027281636.1, on the reverse strand, counting down.
TGACAGAATTTTCATTTTTGGGGTGAACTATTCCTTTAACTAATGCTTATGTTTAGGCAAGTAAACAACTTTGGTTAAGGTTAAGGAACTAAAACAATTTTGTTAAGGTTAGGGTTAGGTTCTGGTTAAAGTTAAATAAGAAAAATGTTCTCTGAAAATGAAAACTTCCCTCACTAGAAAACTTCATGTCATGAGTTGGGACTTTTTAACTTACTTCATATTTACAATGCAAATATGAATTGAACCCTCGCTCTCACATGTTGCCTCTCTCCCCTTTATCTAGTATGGCATGACTCCACTGATGCATGCAGCTTATAAGGGCAAGGCAGATATGTGTTGGCTGCTGCTGCAGCACGGGGCGGACGTCAACTGCAACCAGCATGAATATGGATACACCGCCCTCATGTTCGCCGGCCTGTCAGGTACCACTGTGTGTGTGTGTGTGTGTGTGTGTAGTGTATGTACATGTACAGCCTAGAGCAGTGATTCTCAACCTTTTTCATATCAAGAACCACTAATTTAGTCCACATTAGAGCCACAGACCCCATTCGATGAGATTTTGTCTCTTGCACCCAAATGTGAGAATATTTGTATTGTTAGATATGATTTTGTCCAGAATTCCATGACTATCTGTATTGTAGGTAGAGAGATAACAGTGAAACTATGATCAAAACAGTCATTCTTCTACATTCTCTAATTGTGTTCACTTCTGGTAAATGAAATAATGCTGAAGTTTAACAATTCATCAACTTGCTGGGGACTCCCTGGAACCCCCTCAAGGACCCCTATTGGTCCCCGGACCCCATGTTGAGAACCACTGGCCTAGGGGTTAGAGAAGCAGGCTTGTGACTGTTGGGTCGTTGGTTCAAATCCCTGGAGTAGCTCGGAAAATGTCAAGAACTAGTCAACAGCTGCATATTCAACAATTCATATGACAATTTAGCCTCTGAAAATAAGTTATTAGAAAAAAAGAAGAAAATATATTTTTTTCAAATTTCGTTTGTGGACGGTCAAAATATATTTGTGTTTGTTATTTTTATCTGTATTTATCCTATCTCATATACCAGCTGTTTCAAAAGCAGGTTTACATTTTCATATACATTATTGTATTATTAAATACTGTTCCTGATTCCAGGTATACCTACTATGTACTCTGGACTGGTGATTTATTTGGTTAAAATCACTAGATAAGTTAAAATGACAAAAATTATACAGCTTTGTTTTTCATTATTATTGTTAAAAATTGTACACTTAGTTTTGAAACGTGTATTTCTGAATATTGAACCAAAATTCACTCTATACCTTAACTGCCATGGCTAAACTGATAACAAAGGAGCCATATTAAGAGATAGGGTGCAGATTGCAATGAGTAATCAGTATTTGTCTGTTTTTTTTTTCTTTTTTTCTTTTTTCTTTTTTTCCCAATACAATTTTATTGAATTTTAATACAATTACATTGACAGTAGAATCCCCATCGCCCTCCCCCCCCCCCCCCCCTCAAGCATATAGAACCTCACCCCCACCAACCCCAAACAATCCTTGGGTCTACATTGAAAATAATGTGAATAATGATAATAAAAAAAACCCAAACTAAATTCAAGTAGCTTACAGGACATACATAAGACCAAATAGCCACTGGTAAAATTGTCTAGTATTAATATAACAATCAGTATTTGTCTGATTTTACCACCAGGGAAGACAGACATCACCACTATGATGCTGGACGCGGGAGCCGAGAGGGACCTGGTGAACTCCGTGGGTCGCACCGCGGCTCAGATGGCGGCTTTTGTGGGTGAGACACACCGAGCGTGATCCTCAGCGGACCGACCGCCGCCAGTTGTTTTGGCGACGGTCCGGGCCGACCACGGTTTCCTTTCCCCTCTCTCTCTCCAGGCCAGCACGACTGCGTCAGGGTGATCAACAACTTCTTCTCTCGGGCGAGGCTGGATTACTACACCAGACCCCAGGGGCAGGAGAGGGAGCCCAAGCTGCCCCCCAAACTGGCGGGACCGCTGCACAAGATCATCATGACGACCAACCTCAACCCTGTCAAGGTGATTTTCGCGATTAATCGATTAGTTGTTCGGTCTATAAAATGTCCGAAAATGGTGAAAAACGTGGATCAGTGTTTCCCAAAGCCCAAGATGACGTCCTCAAATGTCTTGTTTTGTCCACAACCCAAAGATATTCAGTTTACTGTCATAGAGGAGGAAAGAAACCAGAAAATATTCACATTTAAGAAGCTGGAATCAGAGAATTTGGACTTATTTTTCTTAAAAAATTACTCAAACCGATTAATTGATTATCAAAATAGTTGGCGATTAATTTAATAGTTGACAACTAATCGATTAATCGTTGCAGCTCTAAAAAGTAGCAAGACCACAATGGAAAAATACTTCATTAAAAGTAAAAGTCCTGTATTCAAAAGTTTACTTAAGTATTAGTATAGAATTATTAACAGTAAAATGTACTTAAGGATCAAAAGGAAAAGTACTCATTCTGAAGAACAGAGTGTTAAATTATCGATGAATTAACCTGTAAGAAGTATTTTAATGTTGTAGGTCAAACTACTCCATACTGTTGGGGAGTTTAAACTTAAACAATGCAACATATTTTATGAGCTTATTGCATGTAAAACCTCATTCTGCAAAGTAATTGGTAGCTACAACAGTCAGATAAATGTAGTAAATAAAATAAATGTAGTAAAACGTACAATATTTCCCTCTGAAATGTAGTGGAGTAAAAGTATAAAGTCTCACTACAAATACTCAAGTGTCAGTGCCTCAAAATTGTACTTAAGTCACTTGAGTAAATGTACTTTTAGTGGCCCTGGTTCCAGAGGTAAATATCCCATTTATTTTCTCCATAGACATTTCAGAAAATCCCAGTATAAACAGTTTTAAGATTTGAACCGAACCAGCCAGCCACCAGAAGAATCAAAAGCTTATAAGAACAGATTCAGAAAAAATATCTGATACGAAAAATGAAGAAAAGGCAAGGGTGCAAGACAGTATACATCATCCCATACAGCATTGTTAGTGACGTTATCTATTTATTTTCGCTCATTTTCAACAGTGATACTAGTTAATATAATATAATAAAATATAATATGGTAACACTTTATATTAAGGTACTTTATATTCACCATTACCTAGTTGCTTATTAGCATGCATATTTGTAGCACATTGGCTCTTTAATAGTCATTATAAAGCACTTATTAATGGTTTATTCTGCATTGCCATATTCTACAATAATAGGCCATTAACTAAGAGTTTTCCCTCAATAACCACACACAACTTTAAAGCAGGTAATGTTTCTGTGGTAACAGCGACCTCTCCGATTGGTGGGAACTTTCTAAGGCTTGTGAGCAGAACTCACAACAAACACAAAACATTACTTAACAATAAAGTAGAAATCACCTTAACTGACAGCTTCTACAGGAACATAGAGTTCCCCAGTCTGACAGCTCATGATAAGTCAGCCTTACACTGTTAAAACGTTACAGCTCATAATCAAATTCCCTATAGAAATAAATGGATGGGAAATGTACTTCTGGAACCTGATGTTTCAGCTCTATAGGTAAGAAAGTTATGCATTAAACTCTTGGTTGGTACTCTAGGTCACCAATACAAAATCAACTGAGGATAGTTACTGAATGCATCGTCGAACTGCAGGAGAAAGAAAGAGTGCATTATTTAAGTGATGGGACAATATATCGAAATTCAATATAGCGCAATACGAAAATGTGACGATACTTATCGTGGGGCAGAAAAACGAATTTTATTCTGCTGTAGTAATCACAAATGAGACGGCTTGACCATCACAATTTCACAAGCTCTCCATCCAAATTATATTATTGTCACTTTGTAACCATTTTTAAATAGTTGTTTACCAAATTCCATCGCTAGAAAGATTTGTGGACCAGAAATAAACATAATTCTGCACAGTCAGACTTTGCCGTCACGTGACGTTTATTTATTCCATCTTACCATGTTTGTATCGAATTGTGAACCCCATTTCGCGTATCGAATCGTATCGTGAGAAAAGCTTATTGTCCCATCTCCACAGTATTTCCTTTGATAAGTGTATCATTTGTTGGGGCAGTGGTAGCCTAGAGCTTAGAGAAGAAGGCTTGTGACAAGGTGGCTGCTTCGAATTCCCAAGCTGGATGGGAAAATGTGGGTGGGGAAGACTGGTTGTACTAGTCAGCGTGAATGTTCGGAACACTTTGAATGTGAAGCAGGGCGTTGCTGGAAAACAACACAAGTTCTGTCAACTTTCCCTGGACAAGTAAAAGTCAAATAAATGATGAAGAGAATAAACCTTCAATACCTATGGGAGCCATTTTTGTAGTTAGATTGTGACACAATTCCTACTATTTTACTTCCTGGCATCATGTTTATTTTGCCAGTATTTAAGAGCTCAACAGTATGAATAACAAATTCATGGACTCTGTGGTGTCCTCTTGCTCGTGGAGCATGACGGTGAGATATAATGGGAGTGCTAAAGAAGCATCTTCATTTCACAGTAGGGCTTGGATAGCCTAGTGCCCTTTGAATTCCGTGAGGTCCACGTGACCGGCGTTGGCTCCGCTTCAGTCCACAGCGACCACAGTGGCACCCTTCCCTCTTTAGCTTCATTCTAAATATATCTGACTGACTGGGAGTGAAGGCAGGACACGGTGGGAACACAGCTCATGTCCCCTTGACAGCAGAATCCCTAACATGAATAAGCATTAGTGAGTATTAGCAGTAGTCGGTGTATGTAGATCGTGTTCGTAACAATAAAAACCACAACAATGGAATTTGCTTCTAGGTATATGCATATAAGGACACCTTAGGAGTCACATTAGCCCATTAATGAAGGTTACTGAGTCAGAACAGACAGTGTGAAGGTCTTTCAGATACGTTCTACGTTCCCACTGCAGCTGAAAGTGTCCAATTCTGATTCAGATCTGATGTTTTCTAATCGGTGTGAA
>NW_027281635.1:42500-51253 GCF_046629955.1 Centroberyx affinis | reverse complement strand
GATACTCAAACTTCATGTCTGTGGTGGCGGTGGACCAGCCGGGCGGCTGCTCGTCCTTCACCTCCCCCATGCTGTCTGTGAACGACAGGGTCTGGGTGGCGTGATGCCCCGCCCCCAGCTCTTTAGGCTCCGCCTCCATCTCTGACACCACGTCCTGATCGTAGCAGGTCACCTGGAGAGAGATCGTTAATACTTTCAGATATTGATGATCATGTTTTCACATGGAATTATTGATCCTCCCTTTGATGTCTGACCTGAGAGAGAGGTGTGTGTGTGTGTGTGTGTGTGTGTGAGAGTGTGTGTGTGTGTGTGTGAGAGTGTGTGTGTGTGTGTGTGTGTGTGTGTGACCTTGTGTACGTCCTCATTGGTCAGTTCCTTCAGGATGGCTTCCTGCACACGCAGCGCCGCGCTGGGAGACTTATCTAGCTCCTGATTGGCCGACGCCTCAACAAGGTCATCTGTGGTGGGCGGGTCATCGTGCTCACCGAGCACCTGCACCTGGACACACACACACACACACACACACACACACACAGTAAGGGCGGGGCTTGATGCAGCTGAGGCTGTCCGCCCCCCGCCTGGAAGACAACGCTGAGGGATTCAACTGCAAACAGTTTAGGAAGGTGTGAGTGTGTGTGTGTGTGTGTGTGAGTGTGTGTGTGTGTGTGTGTGTGTGTGTGTGTGTGTGTGAGTGTGTGTGTGTGTGTGAGTGTGTGTGAGTGTGTGTGTGTGAGTGACCTCGCTGTCAGCAGCCAGCTGGGCGTCTGGAGGAAGAGCCATCTTAACGATGTCATATGGAAACTTCTCCTTCTCCTCCGACGACACGTCCCGCTTCTGAGGAAACACACACACACACTGCTGGAGTACACACTGTAATACACACTGTAATACACACTGTAGTGCTGTAGTACACACTGGAGTACACACTGTAATACACACTGTAGTGCTGTAGTACACACTGGAGTACACACTGTAATACACACTGTAGTACACACTGTAGTACATGTCATGTTAAAAAAGCAAGTGGAAACTGAAAAACTGGGATTTTTTGTGTGTGTGTGTGTGGATTTTCACCAACAACAACAACACTGGACTGGACTAAAGCTTCAGGGAAAACTTGCATGTCTTCCCTCTGCTGATCTCTCTCTCTCTCTCTCTCTCTCCCCTCAGGGACTCTGTGCTCAGTGAGGTCATCAGGTCACACTCACAGTAAAATCCAGACTACAAGTCCTTCCTCCAGACTCAACCTTTCTATGTGGTTTCCTTCTACTCAGGTTCCTCCTGGTCTGCATCACACCACAGATCAGGTCACTGAAACGTGTCACATGTTGAACGGCTGTTCTGTTTCCAAAGGAACGTCCAGCAGGTCAGACAGACCAGTGGACCTGATAGAAGGACTTATCAAACCATTTCCACCCTCAGTCAGAATGTAGAAGCATTCCTGTGTCAGACCTTCATCTCTGTAACAGTAACATCTGTCTGCCAAGACTCCAGATGTTTTAGTTAATGAAAAGTCCAGAGAAGTGTTTGTTTTAGAGGCTCCAGCCTGGAGGAAGACTTCATGACCAAGGTCATTAAATACCAACGGCTCCTGAACAGCATCTCAGAGCAGGTCATAGCTGCAGACTCCCTGTCTCCACCTGGCAGCAGGACTCAGTCACAGGCTGCTGTCAGAGGCTTCAGCAGCTCAGGAGGCCCAGAGAGGCTGAGCGGCTCTCAGAGTTCTGTGTGTCTCTGCTGGCAGAGACAGACATGACAGAGACTCTGCTGCTTCCCCTGAGACTGACTGGGATGTTTTGTACTGTGAAGATCTGTGATGTCACTGGTCCATGATTTAGTGAATGTGCTTTACTGCACCTTCAGTATTTGTGTCCTTGTACGTTTTCTTCTATGTGGACAGAAATAAATTGTTAAAATGTGTGTGTGTGTGTGTGTGTGTGTGTGTGTGTGTGTGTGTGTGTGTGTGTGTGTGTGTGTGTGTGTTAGGGCTGCGCGATATTGGAAAAAACTGACACTGCAATATTTTTTTTCTGCGATATATATTGCGATATGAAAAAATACAGGAATTTTCACCAAATGACTCGAACAGCTGTACTGCCCCTGTAAGAATGCGGCCTTGTGGGTAACCTGCAGGAGGCGAAGCAGGAAGTGAGAGAGCAGGAGGAGGTGAAGCAGGAAGTGAGAGAGCAGGAGGAGGTGAAGCAGGAAGTGAGAGAGCAGGAGGAGGTGAAGCAGGAAGTGAGAGAGCAGGAGGCTCAGTAGAGGCTGAGTCCAGCTCCACTGCAGAGCTGTCCGGACTGAGGAGGATAAATTATCGGCCGATAATGGGAAAGTTATATTATTATGTATTATTCCGATTAGGGCTGTGCAAAAAAAACAATACAGCTGAGTATTGCAATATTTTTTTCCATGATACCGTATTGATTTTCCAGCCCCTCGTATCGATACATTAAAAAAAATATTCATGTTTTAAGCGGATTTAAAATGTCCTTAAATTTCCCTCAAATCCCTTTGAATTAAATAGTTTTGACTCAATTTGTCCGCTGAGTCGTCAATATAATGTGATTTACATATTAGAACACCAGGTGGAACACAGCAAGGTGGATTTTCAGCTCTGTTTTTAAATTTTCAGTAAATCATGTAGAGCAGTCATCCTCAAAGTCCGGACTCCGGTCCGGATCCGGACCGAACCACAACTGTCTCCGGACTCTGAGCAAATTATACTTTTCATATGTATTATTTGTATTATCTGCGAGACTTCGCCGCAACGCAACGAGTCAAAATTATCCGCTTTCTCCACTGCGAGCAGCGCTCTGACTGCTCCACTGTCTGTGTGAGGACGTCTACTCTGCTTTGGTTTGGTCCAATCACATTCAGCGTCCCGTCATCTCCATGACAGCGGTGAGTCGCGGACGCGACGTCATACTGTAGAGAGTTTTTTTTTTCAAACTTTATTTTTAAAAGAGAAGAGAACAAAGACCGGTGTAATGAAGTTGACAGCGCAGCTCGTTTCGTCAGCTGTTAGCTACTAGCCTAGATTTGGAACGTGAATCGATCTAAAATGGCGTTCAAAGCTGGCCAGCCTGCAGTGAGTCTGCATTCTCAACAATGAACACGGTGAAGAACGAGCAGCCGACTCACCCATGAACACTTGCATCAGTGTCTCTGCCTGGTCATCACACCTTTTGTGCCAAAGTTCAAAGTCTTGGCAGCAGACCAAAGGTGCCACTTCTCTCATTAAGCAACAGAGTTTGACACAATGTTCAATAGTTCTGGACGTATTTGGACTTTGATTCTTAGGATGGTTTGATTCACCTCTGGTGGCTGGGTGTGTGAACCGGGTTTGGGGGATGGGGATAATGGGGAAATGGTGATTTGTAGCTTTAATTTAATTTAATTTTATATGTAATTTTATGTTTTATATAATTTTATTTTATATAAAATCTGGGGAGGCACATGTAGGCGATACCATCCAGATTTCCTCACCGCCCCGCAGCCACCTCAGCTACCTCAGCCACCCCCGGCCCCCATCCACATCCACCACCCGGCCTCATTGTAAGTCACTCTGGTAAGATTTTTATATTATATATATTTTATACTTAATTTTATATTATTAATTTAATAATTTAATTATAATTTGTTAAAAGCTTGACTGACCTTAATAAACGGACCTTTGTCTAATTGAAAATTTTCTTTGTGGACCTTTAAGATTTGTATTTGAGTACCCCTGATGTAGAGTATCATGAGGTCCCTGCCAACACCCAGCCTCAATTCTGATAATGAAATTACAGCCGATAAATAGAGCCGATAATATGAAGCCAATACTGCTTTCATTGACTTAACCAGCACAGCACGCTGTAGTCAGACTGACCCTGGGTCAGCCACACAGCAGACTGACCCTGGGTCAGCCACACAGCAGACTGACCCTGGGTCAGCCACACAGCAGACTGACCCTGGGTCAGCCACACAGCAGACTGATCCTGGGTCAGCCACACAGCAGACTGACCCTGGGTCAGCCACACAGCAGACTGACCCTGGGTCAGCCACACAGCAGACTGATCCTGGGTCAGCCACACAGCAGACTGACCCTGGGTCAGCCACACAGCAGACTGACCCTGGGTCAGCCACACAGCAGACTGACCCTGGGTCAGCCACACAGCAGACTGACCCTGGGTCAGCCACACAGCAGACTGACCCTGGGTCAGCCACACAGCAGACTGATCCTGGGTCAGCCACACAGCAGACTGACCCTGGGTCAGCCACACAGCAGACTGACCCTGGGTCAGCCACACAGCAGACTGATCCTGGGTCAGCCACACAGCAGACTGACCCTGGGTCAGCCACACAGCAGACTGACCCTGGGTCAGCCACACAGCAGACTGATCCTGGGTCAGCCACACAGCAGACTGACCCTGGGTCAGCCACACAGCAGACTGATCCTGGGTCAGCCACACAGCAGACTGATCCTGGGTCAGCCACACAGCAGACTGACCCTGGGTCAGCCACACAGCAGACCACAGAAACATGTGGATGTTTTTCAGTTTCAGAGGAAGAAAACACGCCTGCAGTTTGCAAAATGTTCCACAAGGTTCAGAGAGGAGGGAAAAGTCCACGAGTTTTAACACAACAGATCTTATGTCACCTGAAAGGTCTTCATCACAACGAAGACGAGCTGAAGGAGGATGAAGCAGCTGAAGGAGGATGAAGCAGCTGAAGGAGGATGAAGCAGCTGAAGGAGGATGAAGCAGCCGGTCTGTGGAGTGTCGACTCAACAGGTTTGAAAACGGCCCAAAGGATGAAGCAGCTAATTAAACCACAGCATGTCTGCCACTTGATGACCGGCTTCTCTGTGGATGAAGAGCAGCTGATCTCTCCAGCTGATGGAGCGTCTGGAGCCTCGCTGATCTCTCCGAGCCGCTGATCCCTCCCTGCCCTGTAGGATGTGGTCTGACTCTCGGTCTGATCCGCACCGACGTAAGCCACATACGTTTTACCACAGACACATGGACTTCTGACATCAGTCCAGTCAGTAAGCTGAGTTTGACTCAGTGTCTGATGAAGACCTGAACATGAACAGGACCTGACTGCAGACCAGACCTGTGGAGCCTCTGGAGGTCTGGGCAGAGGACAGAGCAGAGGAGGCAGGCTGGACCACATGGAGGAGTGTGGGGAAGCTTGGGCTGTCTGGCACACACTTTACAGCTTTTATTATTCTACTGAGTGAAGCACTTTACTACTAATACTAATAACCTGTATTTAATACACTGACATGTCTGACTTGACAGATTATGTCAAAGCATTTAATTTGAATTCTCTATAAAGCCAAAGTATGCTGGTGAAGTTTTTTGATGTATTTTACTAGAAAAAATAAATGAACATTTGAAGAGTCAGAAGTGTTCTTTGTTTTTGTTGTGTTAACATTAGTGATGTCAGAGCTATGGAATATTAAATCTTCCCTCTCAGCCTTTCTTACCCTCGTGCATAAACTACAGGTTATGAACTTCTTTTTAAAATACAAAAATGTGAAATTATCGGTTATCTTATCGGTATCGGCCATGAGAAGCAGGCAATTATCGGTTATCGGTATCGGCTGAAAAAAATCCATATTGTGCATCTCTAGTCCGGACTGTCAGTAAAAAGCTTGTTAGCGGCGAGGAGCCGGGCTGAGCTGAAACAGGCTAACACGACACCAGAGGATCACGACTACGGCTCAGAGCTGTGAAACCTGGAAAGATAACAAACCCTTACATCAGAGTCAATCATGTTCTATCAGACAGATTCTTTTCAGGGAAAATAAGAACTGTGTGAGTTTTCCTTTTGTATCAAGCAGCAGAAAAGTTGTAGCCTGATGAGTTTGAGTTCATTTGCCTCATGGTGACTTTAACCAAACCACTTCTCAACACATTTCACTCACAGACAAATTTCCAATGTGGGAATAAAATCATGAGAGTTCTGCTGAGTCGTGGCTCCTTCATCTCCACGGTCTGGTGTCTGAAAACTCAGTCCCAGCTGTCTTCAGTCCGTCTTCTCGTCTTGACGTTCAGATCAAATCAAACATGTTTAATATTATCTGAAGTCTTCAGTCTCGGCTCGGATCGTGAAGTTCAGTGACGTGAACGTTGTCAACAACCGATAGCTGCTCTCTCTCCGAAGGGAAAAAAGTGGACAGAAATTGCTTTAGCCCTGGAAATCCCCGGTGAGTATGCTATATGCTAGAGCTAGCTAGCTAACCGCTGTCCTGAACGGGGCTGCTGCAAGCTAACGTTAGCTACTGTGATGTTTGCTGTTAGCCTACGAGCTAACTGGACGTTTCAGCTGAAGATCACGAGCTTCAGTCAGATAAATCTGACTGCAGTGCTCCCTCTCCCTTTCTCATACATGTGTGTGTGTGTGAGAGTGTGTGTGTGTGTGTAGGAGGGGGATTTACTCTGTAGAGCTGTTCACAAGTCAGTCCATGTTTACAATCTATTGGAAAAGTGAACAGTAGGGGAAGCTCTTCTCAAAGTCTTGTAGTGTGTGGTAGGCTTTAGCTGACATGCGTGACATCACCGTGATGATGCTGAAACCATATATCGTGCAGCCTAGTGTGTGTGTGTGTGTGTGTGTGTGTGTGTGTGTGTGTGTGTGTGTGTGTGTGTGTGTGTGTTACCTGGGAGCACAGCTTGTCCAGGAAGCGGATGCCCAGGATCTGGCCTGATGACATCATCAGGTTCACGTCTCTCTTCTTCACAGAGATCTTGGCGGTGTACATGTAGTTCAACACCTCCTCAAAGATGTCAGAGCGGATGAAGTCGATCTCTATCACCGAGGAGTTATCCACCTGGGTGGGGGGGGTGGGGGGGGGGAGAGAGAGAGGGAGAGGGGGGGAGGAGAGAGAGAGAGAGAGAGAGAGAGAGAGAGAGGGGGGGAGAGAGAGAGAGAGAGGGGGGGAGAGAGAGAGAGAGGGGGGGGGAGGAGAGAGAGAGAGGGGGGGAGAGAGAGAGAGAGGGGGGGGAGGAGAGAGAGAGAGGGGGGGAGGAGAGAGAGGGAGAGAGAGAGAGAGAGAGGGGGGGGGAGAGAGAGAGAGAGGAGAGAGAATGTGAACAGCTCTTTATTAAAAACAATTTATCAAATTACAAAAGAATGACTGATGATGAGTTGGAGCAGTATATATATTTGTAGTAGTATTGTAGTAGTATATATACTGTATACAGTATATTTGCAGTATCCCGTGCTTCTTGAAGTAGTTGGAGCTAGGGTTGCAAAGGGGTGGAAAATTTCCGGTAAATTTCCATGGGAAGTTAAGCTGGGGAATTTTGGAAATATTTCAAATTGGAAAATTTCCATGGGAATTATGGGAATTTATGGGAATTTATGGGAATTAATGGGAATTTATGGGAATTAACTGGGAATTGAGGGTAATTTAATGGAAAGGTATCATATCCAAGCATAAATATTTGTTTTGTTATAAGCAGACATCCATCCAAAATAATACAATTAAAACAGATTTATTTGTAAGTAGAACTTTATGAAGTGTTAAATATTTTATTGAACAATCAATTCTTTCATTGAAGAACAAACACATGAATGTTGAGTTGCCTGTAGGGGGCGTGGCCTCTGTAGCCCTGCAGTAAGCAGTGTGCTATGTGTGCATGTGATGGAGGAACAGCAGAGATATTCAACTGTACTTGCATGATATCTGGTTGTTTTAGTCAGGATTATGCTAAAATATATTTTCCCCAACTATATTTAAGTTCCCTATTAAGAGCATACCTTCAACTTAGTAAATTCCTGGTTTATTCCCGTTTATTCCCATAAATTCCCGTTAATTCCCATGGAAAGTTTCCAACTTTGAAAATTCCCGGAATTTTGCAACCCTAGTTGGAGCAGTATACACAGTATATTTGGTAGTAGTAGTACACAGTATATTAGCAGTACCTCGTGCTTCTTGAAGAGCTTCTTGAAGTAGTTGGAGCAGGCAGCGAGGACACAGCGGTGAGCTCTGAACTTCACGTCTTCCACCACCACAGCGATGTCACAGTGTTCCCCCTCCAGACGCTGCTGGTTCAGCAGCTTCAGGAACACACTCTTATGCTCCTCATCCACATACTTCACTGTCTCACCCATCTGGGGGGGGGGGGGGGGGAGAGAGAGAGAGACAGGAGAGAGAGAGACAGAGAGACACAAGAGACAGAGGGGGAAGTTAAGTCTGACCGATGAAACTTTATTGATCCTGAATCAGAGACACAGATACAACATGAAGACTGGTGAAGCACTGGGAGCTGACAGAGCAGCACAGTCTGTACTGGTCTCTACTGGTCTCTACTGGTCTCTACTGGATTCTACTGGTCTCTGTCAGTCTTGCTCAGAGGTTCTCAGCAGAACTCTGGTTCTCCTCTCTCTCCATCTAAACTGGTTCCAGTAGTTCATGTTCCATACTGCTGCGGGCACGCGCGTCGGCGCGTGTGCACGTGCGAATTCCCAAACAAACGGGCTGACGCGCAGGCAGCGGGCTAGCTGTTAGCTGTTAGCATGCTGTGATCCGTCAGACCTCCGGTACCGGAGCCGTTCAGCCGGACGGGTCACGGCTCCGGTTCCATCCAGACGAAGTTAACTGACCGCGGGACAGCGGCTGGCTGAACTAACGTTACCGTTACCGGACACGGCGGCTGTAAAGCTAACGTTAGCCGGTCAGCTGAACGGCAGCAGCTCCTCAGGTCAGACGGCGGGACGTTAACCGGACAGCTGCCGTGTTCCGTTACTAAACACCGATC
>NW_027281635.1:2500-37500 GCF_046629955.1 Centroberyx affinis | reverse complement strand
GCCCTGTGTTAGGCCCTGTGTTAGGCCCTGTGTTAGGCCCTGTGTTAGGCCCTGTGTTAGGCCCTGTGTTAGGCCCTGGGTTAGGCCCTGTGTTAGGCCCTGTGTTAGGCCCTGTGTTAGGCCCTGTGTGAGGCCCTGTGTTAGGCCCTGTGTTAGGCCCTGTGTTAGGCCCTCACACAGGGCCTAACCCCGCCTCCACTTCACATTTTGAGCACATTTCTGTCAGACTTGGATTCATTCTGTGTCTCAGCTGGGGGGCAATCTGTGAACTGAGTTTCTCTGGTTCTATTACATATGGAAATTTCTTTTGCAAATTGCCATATTTCTGCCCATGTTGTTTCATCTATTGTGAGATTGAAGTCATTATTCCATACGTGTCGTAAATATTCTGAGGACACGTCACTCGTTCAGCACCCTGACCGAGAACTGACTTCTGTCCCTGAAGTCTGTCAGCAAAGAGCTGACCGCTCTGATTCTGAATAAAGCTTCGAAGTTGTAAATATCTGAAGAAGTGATTTCCGGGAAGATTTCTGTTGGATTTGTTTGAATGTAAACATCACTCCCTTATCAAATAGATGCCCCAGAGTTAAAATCCCCAGATCTCCAGATATTAAATCCTCCATCGGACCGGACCGGATCAAAATCACTGTGACATCGTCTGGGAGCCAGGGAAGAGTTTCTGAGCGACTCTCTCTCTCTCTCTCTCTCTCTCTCTCACTTTCTTACTGCTTGCCAGTAGCTAGTTCTAATTATGACGTTATTATCCATAACAATCTTGATTTTCCTTAAGTCTAAGGCAAATAAAAGACTTGACAATATATTACCTGCATTAAATGATTCCAGATCTAGCCATGCTGATTTTTAATCGTGGTTTCTTTTTATTCCAAATAAATGTACTAAACCAGCCATTTACCCTTTTACTTGTTTTATTATTAAGTAGGTTAGGAACCATTTGAAAATGATTTTCTAGATGTTTTAAATGAAGTGATTGGGAAATGTAACAGTGAAGAAGATTTATTTATTGGTGGAGGGTTTAGGGTTAGGGTTAGGACAGCAGGTCAGACAGGAAGCATCAGGTGTGATGTGGAGAAGATTTCATAATAAACAGAGACAACACACTTGGACACGTTGTTTTAAACATCATTTTAATGTTTTTAAAAGTTGTTCCAGCTGCCCTGTTGTTGTTGTTGTTGTTGTTTTCCACTCACTTGTAACAGCTTCTGTCTTTATAAAAGTGCTTATTGGCATTTTAATACGGCTTTACTAGAAGATAAAAACTTCAAAGTATGAAATCTGATTTTGTGTCTTTACAACAGTGGTGGATATTGGAAAAGTCCAAATAAGACAATTCTGTCAGCAGTACACTCAGAACGTTACAGAAACCTTAGTGAGCTCAGTGAAAACTCTGGAGTCTGAAATGGAGGAGCTCCAGGACTGATCTGAAGCTCCAGGTGACCCACAGAGGGAGGAGTCTGTCTGAACCAACCTGCTGGGTGTTTGGGCTCTGGGGCTCTGGGGCTAACGGGTCATTTATACTTCTGTGGTACTTTTTGGGTCAAAGTACCACCATAGCTACAGGGTCTACAGTAGGTCCACAGTAGGTCTACAGTAGGTCCACAGTAGGTCTACAGCAGGTCTACAGCAGGTCTACAGGAGGTCTACAGCAGGTCTACAGCAGGTCTACAGGAGGTCTACAGCAGGTCTACAGTAGGTCTACAGCAGGTCTACAGGAGGTCTACAGCAGGTCTACAGCAGGTCTACAGGAGGTCTACAGCAGGTCTACAGCAGGTCTACAGCAGGTCTACAGCAGGTCTACAGCAGCCTCTGTGTGTTTTTAGATGGAGAACAGGAAACTGAAAAGCTGAGCTAGAGCTGGGGATTGTTTGATTTCTAGAAAGCAACTGGCACATTGTGAGAATTTTACAAGAATTTTAATTAAATTCCATAACATAAAGTTTCCCAATTTTTCCTTTTCTTTGACAGTTAACTGAAACTAAATAAAATGTGTTAACTAATCCTTTGCTTCAAGTTCTTTTCAATGTAAATGTCTACAAATATCAGTGAAAAGGAATACTGCCCTACAGTGATACCATGTCACACACACAAATTACTATGCAGCTTGTAAACTTAAAAACTGACAATGGCCTCCCTCTGAGCCCTGCCATCCAGGCAGTTTGGAAAAATCTGGTTGATGTGGATTTCTTCCGCTCTGGAGCCACCATGAGAAGATGCTGTCAGTGTCAGTGTGGCTTCAGCCGGCCACATGCCTCCTCACTGCCACATGTGTGACCTCTGTCGGGTCAGGGCAGGGTGTCACAAGGGTTTCTGTCAGGCAAAGCCCACAAGCAGGTGTCCACATATCACACCTACTGGGAGAAAAGTTATAGAGTTAAAGAGTTATATTCTTAACAGTTAATCTTGGTCAGGACACCTCACTGTGATTACAATTATCTTCTGTAATTGTCCCCAAAAACAAACATATAGAGTCTGCTTCACACTGTTTTTTAATTCATTGTAAATGTAATATTTAGGGATGATCTTGTATTGTTCCAGAAATGGGCCACAGTAGTCTATTAAAGGAAAGTTTATGTTAAAGGTCACCTGGCTCAAACCTCTGGGCTGTGGACTCTGTAAAAATGTGTGAATTGAGCGCTGAGGCTGGCACAAGATCTTCAGCAAATGATAAATGTTGATGAACATTAGATAACTGTGGAACAGAGCAAACCACAGTGTGTACGCCTATTTGTACGAGTGCTTAAAATAGTGGTTGAAATAGTTGGTTATGTCGACTGTGCCGACCTAAACACTGACTACACCTACAGTGATGCTGTGGAAATGTCTCTGAGTCACAAAACCTCCTTGGGGTGCATTTATCTAGATGTGGGTGCAGGCCAGTGTGCCGATAACATCCGGGAACCCTGAAGGATTTGGTATCAGCTCTGTATTTCCCATTAGCAAGTTAGGGAAGCCCTTTAGGACGATTGTAAGATAAGATATAATCCTTCTTTGATTTGCCTTACACCTTGGTGACCAGAGAAGGTGACGAATGCAGTCAGTAACGGTTTAAGGGCCAGGAACACTTTCCCCCCCGACTCACTGTGGCTTTGCTGAGGTTCTCGCCCTGCCACAGTATATCAGAAAGAGCCACTTGCCAGAAAGTGTGACCCTTTGCACTTTGAGCAACAGTCATTGGGCCTCATGCAGCAACATTCTCTTAAATTTCTCTAATATTTTCTCTTCATTTTCTGTTAAGAGAAAAAATAAGAGAAGTGAACTCCAGATGCACCAAACGTTCTTAACCGTCCAGATCTGCTCTGACCCAGCTGAGCTGGATGATGACAGATTGGAGGCGTGTGGCTGATTGTTTGTCATTAGCATAGGTAACGCCCCCTGAACACCATAGAAGGGCAGGTGTGCCGTGTGCAGACACTCTGGCACACGGCCGAGACTTGGAGAGACGCTCTTGGCATCTGAACCGGCTCACAGCCTTCATCCGCCTCATCAGATAGATCTGTGTGATCTGTAAAAACTCTTCTGTTCTCTATTACCTGTCTCTATTACCTGTCTCTGTTACCTGTCTCTGTTACCTGTCTCTATTACCTGTCTCTGTTACCTGTCTCTATTACCTGTCTCCTATTACCTGTCTCTATTACCTGTCTCTATTATCTGTCTCTATTATCTGTCTCTATTACCTGTCTCTCTTACCTGTCTCTGTTACCTGTCTCTGTTACCTGTCTCTGTTACCTGTCTCTGTTACCTGTCTCTATTATCTGTCTCTATTACCTGTCTCTATTATCTGTCTCTATTACCTGTCTCTATTATCTGTCTCTGTTACCTGTCTCTATTACCTGTCTCTATTACCTGTCTCTGTTACCTGTCTCTATTATCTGTCTCTATTACCTGTCTCTGTTACCTGTCTCTATTACCTGTCTCTATTATCTGTCTCTATTACCTGTCTCTATTACCTGTCTCTATTATCTGTCTCTATTACCTGTCTCTGTTACCTGTCTCTGTTACCTGTCTCTATTATCTGTCTCTATTATCTGTCTCTGTTACCTGTCTCTGTTACCTGTCTCTGTTACCTGTCTCTATTACCTGTCTCTATTATCTGTCTCTATTACCTGTCTCTATTATCTGTCTCTATTACCTGTCTCTATTATCTGTCTCTGTTACCTGTCTCTATTACCTGTCTCTATTATCTGTCTCTATTACCTGTCTCTGTTACCTGTCTCTGTTACCTGTCTCTATTATCTGTCTCTATTACTTGTCTCTATTATGTTGCAGCTCAGCTGAGTTTGGATTGATGGTGAAGGGAGAGGGAAGGTGGAGGAACTAAGTGAGATGAAAACACAAGGAAAGTTTACAATAGGCCAACAATTTTGAAAAATGAATCATACTGGGCTGAATGGGGAATCATAGTAAATACTAAAAGTATTATACTGCAGTATTATATAAGTAATCATACTAAACATGTCTTCTATTACTGTATTATATAAGTAATCTTGTTAGTGTATATTAGCAACCTACTGTAGGAGCACTGGGTGCTGGGAGGTGGAGGAGGAGGTGGAGGAGCAGTGATGGTGCTGGGTGCTGGGAGGTGGAGGAGGAGGTGGAGGAGCAGTGATGGTGCTGGGTGCTGGGAGGTGGAGGAGGAGGTGGAGGAGCAGTGATGGTGCTGGGTGCTGGGAGGTGGAGGAGGAGGTGGAGGAGCAGTGATGGTGCTGGGAGGTGGAGGAGGAGGTGGAGGAGGAGGTGGGTTCAGCACCTTTGGAGCTGTTTGGAGCTGAAGCTCGGCTGCTGTTGTTCCTCTTCTCCTTTCTGATTGGCTCTTGCTTTGGCAGACCATCTTTACAGTGTTTTTTTTCTGTCATTTTGTATTTTTTTTGCCTCAATTCTCATCCTCAGCCGTATGAATCTTAATGATTTTTTCTTGGACTCCACAGCATGACAGGAGCCGGCTGGAGAGTGCCTGAGCCTCTTTCTCCAAGACACCCACTGTGTTGGGGAGCTCCATGAGGGAGGAACCAGTCTTGGTCCTAAATAGTTCCTCAGTTTGGTGGATGACATCATGGCTTCTTGGGAGGGACAGAGCAGCTGCCTTGAACTCTTTAAGTTCAGCAAGATGCTGTTTCCTCCAGCAGGAGAAACCACTGTGCTCTGTTGCAATTCTGCATTTTCCACAGAGGCTGGAAAACCTGATGTGGACGATGTAGTCTGCAAGATGGAAGAGAAAACATTTCTCAGAGTTTGTGAGGTGCTGCTCTGTTCATCAGCTGTTCCACTCTGACTGACAGAGTGATATGTTGCTGCACTGTGTCCAGGAAGTCTGGGAGCTCCCAGACCTGCTGGTGGTGAGGAACTGCCCCACAGATATGATTCTCAGTGCATGATGGAATTCCACCGGAGTTGGGACGGGATTTTTAGACCTCACACAGCTGAATGTATTTTCAAGGCAGTCTTGTGTGAACCTTGACGTTAACACAAACCCGTGTCCTCCTGTCAGCATCTCCTCCTGTTAGAACAGGCCTCCGACCTCCTTTTGACCCATCTTCATCCCACGGAACAGATGGACGATGTCCTGGAGGAAGGTGATGGCCTTTTGGTACTCCTCCATCTTGAGCCTGCTCAGGGCTGTAACTGGATGGGTTAGAGTTCATGAGATCAAACCAATGATCAACTTGCTCCAGGAACCACGCTGTAGTCCTGTAGGACAGAGGGAGGTTTTCTTGCTGCACCATGTATTTCAGCCCAGCACTTGTTGCCTTACTGAATACATTTAGAGCCGGACCAACCTTCATCTTATCAAAGTGACTTGGCTCCATGGCTGCAGCTGACAGACGGGGAGCTATTTTTAATGCCATCCCTTCTTGAAAGGTCAGTAAGTCCTTAACAGGGACCACTGAAACCTTGTTAGAGAGGAGGTTCTCTTTGTTCACAATATCCTCAGGAATTATGAACACTGTCTGCTGTTGATGTTTTATTGTGGTCGACCCCGAAGGATTTCCACATGGCCCGGTTAGGTCTACCCATGTCGGTGGTGACATCAAGCACATGGAGCCCTATGGATGCTGCCCTCTGGATTATTTCAATAATCATTGGCCTGTACTCTGCTCCATTGGTAGAATTGCCACTGTAATGATATGCCACTACTTGCTTCCACCCTGTTGTGTTTCCAGCCAACATAAACACAGAAGCATGTGTAGCTCCTCCTGTGTGACCTGGTGAAGTCACGTCACCGTACAGTTTGCCGGAAAGCATGTGCAACTCCACACTTGGTGTGATTGCCATTTCATCCAAGGTCAGCACACACTCCCTTTCAAGCTGTCAATCATCTGCCTTCAGTTTGAGGAAATAAAAGACCTCTGTCAACACACCAGGCTCAGATTTAACACATTGCATCCTTCTTTGCAGGGTTCTTATTCCTGGCAGGGTGTGCTGGAAAAATACAACTTAGACTGTGTACTGTGCTGTAAGAGTGTCTGTATAACAACTTGTGTGACCAGGTCAGAACTCCTTTTGCATGAGCAGAGCCAGTTTGGGCAGGATCCCCACACTCCCTGCACTCAGCTTGTTGAATCTGTCTGAGGTGAATCTGTCTGTCCGAGGCAGACAGACAGCGAGGAGGAAAGAGACCGTACTCCGTAGGATTTCCTTTCTTTCCAGGCTCACGGAGATGTATAAATATACTGAGTTCAGAGCAGATCACTTCAGCCCATTTGCAAATGCTAAAATAAAAGACAGAAAGACAAGTTCTCTCCTTTATTGCAGAATTTCCACAACACAGGGGAACCTGCAATTCCTGCAGGGTCTTGTAAGCTGTTCGGAGAGCAAAGCAAGTTTTTAACGCCTTCTAAATCGTGTCATTGCTCCATTTGATCCCTCTTGTGGTTAGTCTGCCTAAAGCCTTAATTTGGTCTTCTGAAAAAGTTTTCTTTAATTTTCTGTCCGTAATTTTCATTGTCTTCTTGTGAGCTGCATTTTCCTTCCTTATTTTTCTTAGTGCCGCCTTTGCTTTTTTGGTGATTTTTTCTTGTCTCTTTAATTTTTTCAATAGATCCAGTTCAGCTCTCCCTGTCTCTCCTCACTAGCCATGTCCTCTCTTTCTTCACTCTCACTTTCCCTTCTCTCAGTCTCCTCATCCCTTCTTTCCTCAATCTTTGAAACTGATATAAGTAGAAGACATGGCACTGTTAATTTTTAAATATTCAAAATCATATTATATCACTTCAAAATATGAAATATTACTAATTTTTAAGAGTTCATACTTATTATACCTGTGTCACCTTTAACACTACAGCAGTGATCAGCAGCTCTGGGCTCTATATTTACAGGCCCTTACATTTACAGGGCGATGCACAGAGATGCTCTCAGCCCTTTGTGGTCTTGACAAACCGGTCTGCCTCAAAATGTGCCTGCAGAGTGACTTGAGTTTACTTCCCACACACAACAACTCAGGTTTGTCTATACATATCCCATAGTGGTTGAATGCACAGTATTAGGGAACACTTTATACTTCCTGGACATGTATACACTCATTACATATATAAAAGACAACCAAGAACATGAGACAACTTTATACGAATTCATATCACATCAGTAACTGATGCCACTTGTCATACTTAGTTGTTGTTGTGATCTGTTGATGATCACAACTGATGAAGTTCCATAACTTAAGTTGGGGAACAAAGACCACACCTCATCTCCCAAGGCAATTTCCCGTCCAAGCCTATATAGGTGTGTCTAACCCTTTCTCCTCTCTCTCTCTCTCCCTCTCTCTCTCTCCCTCTCTCTCTCTCTTTCAGCACAAGAACCACAGGGGGACTCAATGGAGCCTGAAGCCTCCCTGCAGTGAGACAGCACCCTGCACCCTGAGTCTCAACTCCCTGGGTTTTGCAAGCCTTTCCCTGTTCCTTATTTTTAATAAACCAAACATTAAGCTTCCCAATGGTGTGGTCTTTGTTTGTGAAAAAGTGCAAATGCAGTGTTTGAATATGATTACCTCGCATATTTTGTTGTTGTTGTAATCTTTAGTGATAGTAAGATTGCTCCTGCTGACTTGAGCCAGCCATTTATTCTCCTCTCTGTACTTTCACTCTGCTTCCTCTGAGCGGCTGGAGTCTCCATGGAGGAGACAACCTGCCTGACTGCTATTCATGTTTCTGACTTTATTACAGATTTATTTCATTCATTCATTGAGGTAAATAAATGCATAGTAAAAAGACAAAAGGTACATAAATTATATATGTTTATATGTGTATAAATATATATGTGTTTTAATGTGTCCTGTCCTGTCTGGATGGGATGTGTTTTACCTTTTTAATAGCAGATTTCTGCACAGGCAAGCCAAAGAGAAATTTCTGCCTTTTGCACTTGGGTATCAATAAGTGCAGGGGGGTGCATAGGAATTGTAAACAGAAAGATTTTTTTTTTTTTTTTGTTGAAGATATTTGATTTTTTTCCCCCAAAGTTTATAAAAAGGTCATCCAGCCGACCAAGACTTGGTTATATTTGGCTGCTCAGATTCCATCTTGACCTCCAAGAAGGAGCAAAAAGCACTGATGCTGAAATGGTGGTTCCCAAAAAACTGATTTTACTAAAATGGAAATCTTCTTCTTCACCCTGTTTCCAAAAATGGCTTCATGAAATAATTTCAATTATCAATATGGAAAAAATATGTGACAGAAAGGAGAACAGAAAAAAGATTCTACAAGATCTGGGGACCATTTCTAGATCAATTGGAAAAGATTTGACTATCCTCTTGGGATCGATGGGCCATATATTATCTTTATTATTATTTATTACACTGTGATATAGTACAACTCTACCATATACATGATATCTATCAGATTGTTTTCTTTGAGACTATTATAAATATGCCAGATGGGGCATTACATGTTATGTTGTATAAGATTATAGAGTTTTATATTGTACTTGACCACACTAGATATATTTGGGCACGAGACATGAAAGGCATAATGACATTTTTGTATATATACACACATACCAGTATGTCGGTGCGTAGATTGTTTTTTTAAAATTTATCTGTAAATTGTAAATGCCTATTTATTATCCATAATTTGATTTGTCAGCCCATGTTACACCCTTTTCTTACTTTTTCAAAAAAATTTATTTATACATATTTATTTTTTTCTTGTCCTGTCATGTCTTTTTTCTTTTCTTACACGTCTGTATGTCTATTGTTAAACCGCAAAATAAAATATATAAAATAAATAATAAAAAGATTATTTTAAGATTTTCCACTTATTTGCAATGGATTTCCCAAGACAACAGACTTAAAGCTGCTGCTGGTCCACTGACCCACTGTGCTGTCAGTTGACAGTCACTGACAGTCTCCTTCCTCCTTCTGTCCTATCTGAAAGTCATACAGATTACATTAGTCATTAAGTCATTAAGATTACTTAGGCCCTCAGTTACCATGGGATTACTGAAACCACCATGAATTCAAGAAATGAGAGAATTTTTAATTATTATTATTTAGAATTATTAACTTTCTTTATATTTATTGTTTAACTTTTTTTTTATTGTCCTACCCCAGTATCACTTTGAGTGTTTGTGTTCAGCTTGTTTAGGTTGGAGGAAGGAGGGCTGAATATATTTATATTTGTACAAACTCTCTACATTTACTGCCGTTCCAAAGATGATGTGTAAAGCTTTAATTAAAAAAAAGGATCAGTAATTTGCATTTTTCAATCCGTATTCAATACATTCAATTCTTGAGATTTGTGTCTTCTAAACAAATCTCAAGAAAAAGCTGATCTGCACACACACACACACACACACTCACACACACACACACACACACACACACACACACACACACACACACACACACACACTCACTCACACACACACACACACACACTTCAGCCAAATTAGAAGTAATTTCCAGGAAATGGAGAGGGGAAGAGCAACACTGATCATGTGATCCAGGGTCATGAGAACAGGGAGGGAACAGTGAAAGTGAAAGTATGAAGCAGTTAGTTCAGACTCCATTTTGAGACACAGAGCAGAGCAGGAGGAGGAAAACAGAAGGCTGAGGCAGGGTGAGTGTTATCACAACATTATTATTATTTTACTGTAAAAGTCTCTGAGTCAGTTGTCTCCCTGTGGACTGTAGAGGGAATAAGAGTCAGAATGAACTGAACAGTTTATCACTGATTCATCTGTGGATACAAAGTCCTGATTGGCTGTTTAACACACACTGTTTTTAATTAGACAGACTTAGTGTTTAGTGCTGGCTGGGTTCCTTGTACAGTGTGTGTGTGTGTGTGTGTGTGTGTGTGTGTGTGTGTGTGTGTGTGTGTGTGTGTGTGTCTGTTTCTGTTTCACCTCTCAGACTGACTGAAGTCCAGAAGATGAGTGTTTGTGTGGAGGAAGAGGAGGGCAGAGCAGAGTCTCCAGCACCCAGCTGTCTGTCTATGAAGACTGACCGGTCTAAAAACAAACCTCTAGTCTTCAGTAATGAACCTGGACCTTCAGACACAAAGTAAGAGGACTGTTATACTGGAAGCCTACCTGATGTGACTGAATGAGGAAATATTTTTTTAAACCCTACAGACATTTTATTAATCAAATAAAACTCACTTGTTTAATTAAACTTGGCCTAATTCTAACTTTAATTGATAAATGTTTACACATAATCTCACGACACAACAAGAGATTTAGAAATGCATTTATAATCTAATTAATTGGTGTTTTATGCTGTAATCAATTAATCTTAAAAATATCAATAAATTCATTCCAGAGTTCCAGAGAATGCTGATTGTGCAAAAGCAGTCCTACTGTGTGGCTCTCTGCAGTTGCCCTCAGTTACACTTCTGGTGACTCAATTGCCCTCTTGTCTACTAATACATCTACTTAGTTTCTCTGGAACCAATTTATTTAAGCATTTGAGAACAAGTTTATGATAGGAAAACTGAATAAAACTCTCAAAACTATACTGAACAAAAATATAAACGCAACACTTTTGGTTTTGCTCCCATTTTTCATGAGTTGAAATAAAAGATCTAAGACTTTTTCTATGCACACAAAAGGCTTATTTCTCTCAAATTTTGTTCACAAATTTGTTTAAATCCGTGTTAGTGAGCACTTCTCCTCTGCCAAGAGAATCCATCCACCTGACAGGTGTGGCATCAACATGCTGATTAAACAGCTGATTATTGCACAGGTGAGTCTTGGGCTGCTCACAGTAAAAGGCTCTAAAATGAGTTTTTATCACACAACACAAAGCCACAGATGTCACAGGTTTTGACTGCAGGAACGTCCAGAGCTCATGTTGCAGCAGGATGATGCTCGGCCCCATGCTGCAAGGATCTGAACACGATTCCTGGAAGCTGAAAACATCCCAGTTCTTCATGGCCTCATACTCACCAGACATGTCACATGTCCCACTGAGCCTGTGTGGGACGCTCTGGATCGGCTGTACGACAGCCTGTTCCACTTCCTGCATGAGGCAAACGGTGCTCACACCAGATACTGACTGGTTTTCAAAAAATGCAAATCTGTAGCCCTAGTCATGTGAGATCCATAGTTCAGTGCCTAATAAATGTCTTTTTTCAAGATAAAACTGCACATTTTAGAGCCTTTTACTGTGAGCAGCCCAAGGCACCTGTGCAATAATCAGCTGTTTAATCAGCATGTTGATGCCACACCTGTCAGGTGGATGGATTCTCTTGGCAGAGGAGAAGTGCTCACTAACACGGATTTAAACAAATTTGTGAACAAAATTTGAGAGAAATAAGCCTTTTGTGTGCATAGAAAAAGTCTTAGATCTTTTATTTCAACTCATGAAAAATGGGAGCAAAACCACAAGTGTTGCGTTTATATTTTTGTTCAGTGTAAGTAGGTTGTACTTTTTCAAGATATGGCAGTGATGCCATATTATAGTTTTTTTTATCTAATATTTTCAATGATTGATTGTATAGGGAAGTCTAGAACTAATGATATGTATAAAACATTTCTGTTTCCAGAGGTCAGTACCCCAGGCAGAGAGCAGAGTCTCCAGCACCCAGCTGTGTGTCTATGAAGACTGACCTGTCCAAAGGAGAACCTCCAGACTTCAGTAATGAACCTGGACCTTCAGACACAAAGTAAGAGGACTGTTATACTGTAAACCTACCTGATGGAACCTGATTAAATGAGGAAGAAGGCAAAACGCTGCTCTATCAGTTAGATTTGCTTCACTGTATTGTTACATTACACAGAGGATTGTAGAGCTAAACTGAAATCTGTAATTTCTCTTCAGTTGTTTTGTTACCTTTTGGGATTTAATAAAGTCCACCAGTTTGAAAAAGAAGCAGTATTCTTACACCTTGTAATGTAATTGGATGTTTAGGGAAGATGAATGAGCGGGGAGATTACAGGATGGGAATGTGGTTGAAGGCGCTTGGTGCCTGATGCTTTTCATGAATGTACAACACAAGTGTTGCACCATTCATAATACAAAAAATCCTAATTTTAAAAAATTGGATAATAAAGCAACATTAAAGGAATAGTTCACTCAAAAATGAAAATTCAGTCATTATCTCCTCACCCCCATGCTGATGGAAAGTCAGGTGAAGTTTCTTAGTCCACAGAACAGTCCTGGAGCTTCACAGCAAAACAGTGTTGCAGCATTCTCCTAAACAACAGAAGCTGCTGGGGACTTGTCTTAAAACATAAAAAAAAACCAAGTAATCCAAGTCTCCGGAAGCCCTGAGATCCCAAGTTGACCTTAAAAGACGTCATTTACACCTTTTTTTAGCCAAAATCTTCACTGTAGCCGCTGAGCTCAAAGCTGCGTTCAGGTTAGCCTGCAGCTCGTCTGAAGTGGAGCACGAGCTGGAAGGAGCGGACATGAGCCGCTAGACCAGATCAACGAGAACTCGCGATCTCTCCGTACCTCTGTGTTTATAATATGAGAATATTTTGTGCCTTATGATTACAGCCTCCATTCTGGGGGGATGGTGTCTGATTTGATTGTTAACTTGAGTGAAAATCGATCAAGACGTTTTTTAAAAATGTGCATCCCTAATATTTAACTTCAATGGAAAATTTGCAACTGAAAACATATCTATTTTTTTGGCACCCCATATTTTAACTCTACCATCATATCTTTTTACAATATTTTCAAACACAGCTATGTTTAACTGCTGTGATCAATGTCTGTGCCCTGCTAACACCATCTGTAGTCAGAGGTTATCAACGATGGAACTTATTTATTTACCAATGACTGCCAGGCAATGTCTGTGCTGTTTAACAAGTGTCAGTAAAGTTGATAGGACTACATTTTTATTGAGCGTAGCATTCTGCATATACTGTATATACTGTATGTATATCTATATTTATGTATACACCATATATCAATATGAAATAAATCAGAAAAAATGCTGTAATGTTGCATTCAACCATGACATTTATCCATGATGGGTAACTTGGCGCAGTGTTGATTGATTAAACTACAACTATGGTGAGAGATAGAAATGTGAAAATAAACTTTACATTGTTGTGGCAGCATGGTGCTATCTAGAAAATATTGCCAAATATTTAGTTTACTATTTCAACAACAGATTTTTAGTTAACATTTGACAATGAGACACAATTAATTCTCTTCATCTCCACAGAAAGAGGAAGAGGAGTCATGGTGTTGTGAAGGAGCAGCTGTCCTGGTGTGCATTGTGTCAGGAGGTCCTGAGGGATCCAGTCTCTACCAGCTGTGCACACTGGTTCTGCAGACAGTGCATCACCTCATACTGGGACCAGTCTGGTTCATCAGGAGACTCTGCCTGTCCCCGGTGTGGAGAAAGATCCAGAACAAGACCTGGACTGCAGAGACCCAGTCAAACCAGCATCGCACAAAGTAAGACTGGGGGTCTGTCTACTGTTGTCACCATTTCTAAAACCAGGAAACAATAGCATATTTATTAAACACTTGCTCATTCTTTCTTCTCTTCCAGTGGACAGTGGTCTGCTGGAGGTTTTAGACGAGCATAAGATCAGTGTGAGAAGGAGATGTGAATTTGTGATAGAAGGAACTGCTGAAGCAGGAACTGGAACCCCCCTCAACAGGATCTACACTGAGCTCTACATCACAGAGGGACAGACTGAAGAGGTTAATACCCAACATGAGGTGTGGCAGCTGGAGACAGCATCCAAGATGAAGACCCTCCATGACATTCCAATCAAGTGCCATGACATCTTTAAACCCTTACCTGACCAAGAGTCACACATCAGAGTAGTTCTGACGAAGGGCGTTGCTGGCATTGGAAAAACCTTCTCAGTGCAGAAGTTCACTCTGGACTGGGCAGAGGGCTTGGAAAATCAAGATGTCAGTCTTGTGACTCTGCTTTCGTTCCGGGAGCTGAACTTGATCAAAGATGAGCAGTACAGTCTTCTCATGCTGCTCCATGTTTTCCATCCAACATTACAGACGGTCACAGCAGAGAAGCTCTCTGTCTGTAAAGTTGTGTTCATCTTTGACGGCCTGGATGAAAGCAGACTTTTATTGGATTTCCAGAACAATGAGGTTGTGTCTGATGTCACACAGACATCATCAGTAGACGTGCTGTTGACAAATCTCATCAAGGGGAATCTGCTTCCCTCGGCTCTCCTCTGGATAACTTCCCGACCTGCAGCAGCCAATCAGATCCCTCCTACATGTGTTGGCAGGGTAACAGAAGTACGAGGGTTCACTGACCCCCAGAAGGAGGAGTACTTCAGGAGGAGATCCAGTGATGAGGAGCTGTCCAGCAGAATCATCTCACACATCAAGGCATCCAGGAGCCTCCACATCATGTGCCAAATCCCAGTCTTCTGTTGGATCACTGCTACAGTTCTGGAGCACATGTTGACTACAGACCAGAGAGGAGAGCTGCCCAAGACCCTGACTGAGATGTACTCACACTTCCTGCTGGTTCAGACAAAGAGGAAGAAGCAGAAGTATGATGAGAAACATGAGATGAGTCAACAGCAGCTGATGGAGACTGATAGGGAAGTTCTTCTGAAGCTGGGGAGGCTGGCGTTTGAACATCTGGAGAAAGGCAACCTCATGTTCTACCAAGAAGACCTGGAGGAGTGTGGTCTTGATGTCAGAGAGGCCTTGGTGTTCTCAGGAGTGTGCACAGAGATCTTCAAAAGAGAGTGTGTGCTCTTCCAGAGAACGGTCTACTGCTTTGTTCATCTGAGCATTCAGGAGTTTCTCGCTGCAGTCTACATGTTCCACTGTTACACAAACAGGGATAAGTGGGTACTGAAGACATTAATTGAAGACTCGGACTGTGACGACAGTGAATCATCCCCGGACGATGATGATAATTATTTTCATGATGGTGTCTTTGATAAATGCGCAAACACAAAAGTACTGGACACATTCCTGGGAAAAGACTGGGGTAGTTATGGCAGAAGTGAACAATCCCTGGATGCCTTCCTGAAGACAGCAATGTTCAAAGCCTTGGACAGTAAAAATGGCCACCTGGACCTCTTTGTCCGCTTCCTTCATGGTCTCTCACTGGAGTCCAACCAGAGTCTCTTAGGAGGCCTGCTGGGTCAGACAGAGAGCAGTCCAGAAAGCATCCAGACAGCCATCAGCAACCTGAAGGAGATGAACACCTACAATTTCTCTCCTGACAGAAGCATCAACATCTTCCACTGTCTGATGGAGATGAACGACCAGTCAGTACATCAGGAGATCCAAGAGTTCCTGAAGTCAGAGAACAGATCAGAGAAGGAACTCTCTGAGATCCACTGCTCTGCTCTGGCTTACATGCTGCAGATGTCAGAGGAGGTTCTGGATGTGTTGGACCTGAAGGAGTACAATGCATCTGTGGAGGGAAGACGGAGACTGATCCCAGCTGTGAGGAACTGCAGGAAGGCTCGGTTAGTCCTGATGTGAATATCAATAGTATAAAACAGTGTAGAAATACCTTCATACCTGACATCATAAGCCATCAGAATTACAATGAAAATACATAGTTCCTCAAACAGGCAGACTATAAAATGTTATTCTACATAGCAGTGGTACTCCAAGTTTATTCCAAAGATTACAACTCAGTTGTGATTGGCCAAAAATGTTCTTGAATTGTTGTAAATGCTGTGAGAGCAAAGGTACACTTCTACCCACTTCTAGTTTTTAGTTGGCTGTTTTTACAGTTATCATGGCGGTGAACGCAGTTATTCTGTTTAGCTGTAATAATTGCTGTGACTTTATAGTTAAGTGTTTAAGGTCCCATACTGTGTAAAACAGGATTTCCCTTGCCTCTTTGATTATAAAGGAGTTGGATGTGTGGCACGGTCACCAACTAAATCCACACAATCCATATTAGAAAAGCGAGCCTCTAAACGAGCCGTTTGGACTTCCGTAACTTTGTGGCGTCACAAAGGTTCGCTCATTATCATTTTTGTAAGAAATAATAGACTAACAAAGTGTTTTTTTCAAAGCAGTTGAGCGGTTGTCATTGTTTATTAGCGGAGAGTTTTCCCTACCTGTAGCCGCCGGGCCGCGGAGTCTCATGTTTCACTCTGGAAACGGTTAGCCGATCGGAACAGAGGGTCGTTAATATTAATCTGTCAATTCTTGTGCACTTTGAAAGTCTAGAAGGCCGTCATGGAGTGTATCTAGAGGTACAGCTGTGTCATCTGCATAACAATGGAAACTGATATTATGCTGGTGAATTATATACCCCAGTGGTAGCATATAGATGGAAAATAAAATTGGCCTGTGGACAGACCCCTGGGGTACCGCACAGGTCATCTTTGCACAGACCTAATGTCACCAATGGCAACACTAAAAGTCCTATCTTGCAGGTAGGAGTAAAAACAATTAAAAACATTACCAGAGATGCCAATACAGTGTTTAAGACAATCAAGCAGAATATAGCGATCGACAGTATCGAATACAGCACCAACCTCTAAAAGAACTAAAACTGAGGATTTCCCTGAGAGCTCTAAAACCAGACTGGCCGGCCACTGTTTTTTTTTTTTCAAAACCTTGGATAAAAAAGGGAGTTTGGAAATTGGTCTGTATTTGTTCAGGGAGTTAGGATCTAGAGAAGGCTTCTTAGGAAGTGGTTGAACAATAGCATGCTTAACATGGGGACAGTACCAATTGTTAACAAGCTATTGATATGGACAGATTCAGATACTTCCTTGAGATATCTTATCTATATGTCAGCAATATGTCAGTACAGTACAAGAAGAATTCTTTGTTTTGGCTGTAACCTAAAAGGTTATATCCAATAAAAATAAATCATAAAATGTACATCCTCACAAAATAATGCTTACAAAATTGGTACATTGTTCTTGTAAACAAGACTCTCATGGATAATGCTTCAGCAAGGGCAAATAAAGAGTAAACGAGAGTGAATATCTTGTTGCTTGCTTTCCCCTCAACAAAAACGGTGGACATAACCAATGAGAGGGTCAACAGCACAGGGAACTGCACCAGTAGGGGTCACTATAACTAAAATACTCAGTCCATAGAAAGTGACACTGAGGAGTCGGGGCAGAATTGCTGTTATGTAATTTTTCTTTTCAGTCGAATTTATGCATTATTTTCCTCGATACCTCCACCATGGTAATGTTTTCACCTGCGTCTGTGTGTATGTCTGTTCGCCTGTTAGCAGGATATCTCTAGAAGTTGGGCACGGATTTGCACAAAACTTGGTATGAAGGTTGGTTATGGGCCAAGGAAGAACTGATTAACTTTTCATTGGCCAAAAGGGGGCCTGGTGGTGGGCGTGGCCTGTCACCAAAAGGTGCATGACTTCCTTGCGGGATGTTGTCACCATAGACTGTAAAAAAATGATGTACGTAGTGACGTTACCCACAGGTTTCTGAAAGACCGTTTTGTTCTGGCTTACGAACGGCACCATGTTGACAGTTGTTGGAGCCAGAGCAGCCAGAGTGAAGCCAGGGGTTGCCCGCAGCGCTGCTTGCTATTTGTCCGTAATCGGCGACCTGTCAATCACTGGACAAACGACCTGTCAATCACTCGGAAAACAACCCAGCTTTATAACTGTTATGTCTGTTAATGACACAATTATTTTGAAAATCTCCATAAGAGAGACATTAGAAGAAGTGAAATTAGCTACTGAGACTAAAACCTCTTGTGTAAAAAATGTATTGACTTTATATTTAGAGTGAGAAGTTGAGTTGTGGTCCATTGACTTGCATGGAGTTTTCACACATGGAGGAGATCTGTGCTCTACTGAGCACATTTACTAGGTTTCTGCATATATTATATATTGAGACCTTTTTTGAACATTTACTCCTTCTTCATTATTATTGTTGTTATTAATATAATAATAATTATTATTATTATTATTATCATTCAGTATAAATAGTGATTGGTATGTTGTGTCTCTGGTTTGATAATCACTGAATTTATATTAAATCTGTAATTACAGACTGTCTGACTGTGGACTCTCAGAGACTCAGTGTGAAGTCCTGGTCTCAGCTCTGAAGTCCAACCCCTCCCATCTGAGAGAGCTGGACCTGAGTCAAAACTACCTGCAGGATTCAGGAGTGAAGCTGCTGTCTGCTGGACTGGAGAGTCCACACTGTAGACTGGAGACTCTGAGGTCAGACAGCATCATTTATTTCTGTGTTGACTGAATATTATATAAATATTGTGGTGACACTTAATTTGAAGACATCTGTAAAAGGCTGATATTATTGTCATCCATACTGTCTAGCTTAAAGACCCTATAGACAACTTTTTAGCTTTAACTTCTCATTATGAAGTAAATGTTGATTGCACAGTGTAATGTCTATAGAATAATGACATCATCTGCGTTTAGATTGGTTTCCTATAAGCTTCGCTTTCACTATGCAGCTCTGTCTGCCACCGGGTTCGATCTCCAGGAGAATGAAGGCTCGACTTACGGCACAAAGGAAGTGAGTCATCCACTGCGCAACCAACAGAGGAATAGAAGAGGTTTTCCCCGGTAGCTATCGGTAGCTACCGGGGAAAACACACAACCTGCCTACTTATTAATACTACCGGATGTTTACTCTGGCTTTATCATAGCACTGAGATCGTGGTTTCTAGTTCAAATTGGGATTCTTACGGTTGTTTCTTGCTTTGGACAGTAGCAGGCTGCTGGCGGTAGCTTTAGCCATGTTGCTGACGCTACCGCTAACAGCCAGAAAATGAACCAGGAGCTACAAGGAAGCCAGGGCCAGCCAGAACAAACATCTGTGTTTGTTTCTGGAACAAAAGAAACAAACATCTATCTATGTTTGTTTCTGGCTGCCAGCGTTAGCTAGCATTAGCAACGATAGCCATGTTGCTAACGCTAGCTACAATAGCTAACGCTAACGCTAGCAGCCAGAAACAAACAAATGGTCCATTGTCCGTTTGATAATCTAAACAAAGAACAGGTTTTCTTGCAGTGGCCTTTCTAAAATGAGCAGTGGTGAAAGTTACTATATTGTGTTTTGATCAAAGAGTTGATAAGCAGACAGATGGTTTGTTCTGTTGCACAGAGCTAGACTCTAACAGAAAGAGATCTGGTTGACTTTGAGACAGCAGAGCAAACAACAACAAAACCACCTGGAAACACTAGGGGGGACAACGGGGGGAAAGATGAAAAGTTTTCTGTATCCACTTTAATGGTGAAGCCTATTCATTAGTATAATGATAAAGTTCATTGATCATGGTATAGCCATGTTGACCTACATATTTAAAACCTTAATATAACAATGAAAAACCTAAACACCACAATTCACTCAGTATCATGTTGTCATTAATATTAACTGGTGCTTTTGAACCTGGCACCCTGTTGGGTTCAGGTGTTTGAGTTGAGCACGAAATTTTAGAATATTTTACATTTAAAGCCTCCACAGCTCTGATGGGATAATGAAACAGTGGATGGTTTCAAGCAGGATTTCTATCCAGAAATATTTTATTTTATAGCTGCATGTTTTATTCTTTATTCAGATTGAGGTCCTGCAGCTTGTCATGGAGCTGCTGTGCTTCTCTGGCCTCAGCTCTGAAGTCCAACCCCTCCCATCTGAGAGAGCTGGACCTGACTGACAACAAGCTGCAGGATCCAGGAGTGAAGCTGCTGTCTGATCTTCTGGAGAGTCCAGACTGTAGACTGGAGACTCTGAGGTCAGTAGAGGGTTGGAGTCAGTTCATGTTGACAAGGTCCATTGGTCGGTCTCAGTTAGTAGCAGCATTGTGCTAAACACAGTTAGCATCAAACCAAGGATCCAGGGTTTCCTGGTAAATATATAACCATATCGATGGCTGTTCAAAAGGATTGTAGGCTGAATAGGCAAATGCCTAGAGCCTTACACATCCATTCATTTTTTTTTTCTACTTTTGAAAATAAATAAATGTGTCACCATTCTAACTGGATACATTATGTATCAGTGATCAAAAGCACTGATTCGAGGGAGCCCCCCCCTCCCCCAGCAAGAGATGGATCTTATTGGCTGAGGCCTCATGAAAATCCTCATTTTAAGCTCATGTCCACACAAGAGAGAGACACATTCACCTTTGTATTTATTACATTTTATTTTGATATTCATGTGCTGTATCTTATAACAGGTAACAAAAATACAATTCTTTAAACACTACATTTTTACTCAGTGTCACGACCTCAGCCAGAACCAACTCTTGACCTGCTGATCATCTCTTTGAGCTCTCTCTCTCTCTCTCTCTCTCTCTCTCTCTCTCTCTTCCCTCTCTCTCTCCTTCCTTCCCTCTCTCTCTTTCTCTCTCTCTTTCTCTCTCTCTCTCTCTCCCTCCCTCTCTCTCTCTCTCTCTCTCTCTCTCTCTCTCTCTCTCTCTCTCTCTCTCCTTCCTTCTCTCTGTGTTGTCTGTCTTGGTCTTGTTTTCCACTCCCTGTTCCATCTTGTCTGTTCTGTGTTTATGTTCGTCTTTCAGATCCAGTCCAGTTCTAGTTCATGCTCCGGTTGTTCATGTCTACCTACTCACCTTCCCGCCTCCTGCATCACCTGTCACCTGTCTCCGCCCTTCCCAGCTGCTCCTCATTCCCTCGTTACCCCCTTAGTGTATATTTACCAGTCCATTCTGTTCTCTGCCAGATCGTCTAGTGGTTTCCCTAGTCTGTTCCAGCTCTTTTTCTCCCTGCCTGTTGATTTTCTATCCTGGTTTTGATCCTGCCAGTTTTTGACCTGGTTTCTCTGCCAGTCATTTTGATACCTTTGCCTAAGTTTTGCCTTTTCTGGTTTTGACCTCCTGCCTGTTTGACTATGAGACTGCCTGATTAAAACCCACTTGAACTGTTTTCCTGCCTTCACCTGTGTCTGCGTTCGAGTATTCTCAGATCCCTGACACTGTCTTTATTGCTTGATGGTGGGTAGACTTTGTCTCAAAAGGGGGCCTTCACAGAACATTTTGCCTAGGGCCTCCAGCAAATTAGAGCCGGCCCTGGTACCATCACTCCGTCACACACAGGAACTTCTACAGAGACACTTTTAAATTATGAAATAACAGCTTGAATTCGTCATGATAGAATGCCGTGGGATTATGTTAATTTTAGGTGCACCATGGAGTTTAATTAAGTGCTTTTGGTGCTGAATGAAGTTCAACCCCTCCATGATGGAGAGAGAGAGAGAACAGTCATTGAGATCAACCAAAAGCCAAACCAAAACCAAATGTTATGATGATTTGTTTGAGTTGACTGTTGTTGTGTTCATCCCTACAGGGTGGACGATGGAGAAGACTGGATTACGGCTGACAGCCTTAGAGGATGTGAGTACTGAGACAGTATGAGCACACAGCTGATAGCTCTCTGTATCTCACTCTCTTACACGTGCACAGAAACACACACACACACACACACACACACACACACACACAGAGATTAATCTGTGTTCCTATACCTGTCTAAGTGTTGT
The DNA here is from genome assembly GCF_046629955.1 of Centroberyx affinis. Lineage (NCBI taxonomy): Eukaryota > Metazoa > Chordata > Actinopteri > Beryciformes > Berycidae > Centroberyx > Centroberyx affinis. Next base: position 15,633 of record NW_027281635.1, on the reverse strand, counting down.
TCAGACCAGATTTCCACACCATCCAGCAGCCTCACTGAGTACAATTCTCTACACAGAGGAGAAATGTCCCATTAAAACAGGCTGGATTGACATTGTGCTCCATCTTTTTTAATGTTGTCATTATAGAAACAATGCTGACAGCCATACAGCTTCCTGTATTTATCCACTTCAGTGATTCATTTTATATCATCCATCTTCATTTTCTACACAGACTCTGTCAGCATCAAAGCAGTCATGTGGATTTGGTTAGGATTTTTTTTTGTAGTGTCGTGACTTGCATGTAGGAACTTTACATCTAGCTATCTATCTATCTATCCATCATCTATCTATTCATCGTCTATCTATCGATCTATCTCTCTCTCTAACCCAAATATTTACTTAACATCTAATCTTATGGTAGTTATAATTCAACAGCAGACCCCATGTTCATTTGGCATGTGATATTTCAAATCATCCCACAGTGACTCTCTGTCTTTTAAAATGTACTGATGTACATTTTAAACATTTACAACAGTAAAGACATTAGTAGGTTGATAATTGAATATATAGCTGCTTCTGTGGTATTGATGCAACAGTGACCATCTCCAGTACAGTGTGTTTCCACTGTATTTCTGTGAAATCTGCAAGCTGTGGAGAAAATAGACTGGACACTGCAACTATCGCTGCAGCTCCATAAGCCGTGAGCTTAGTGTGTTCACTCCAATCCATTAACATGGGCATTGAAAGAAAGCGGGCTGCACTACACAGCCGATCAGCTTCTGCTCTGAACAGGGCTTAAGTCGCTACTAGCCTTCATACTGGATGTGCTGCAGCACTGATTGAGAGGTGATGAAGTGAGTCTTAGTAAATGCTAATTTCTGATTTGTTGTGTGTCTTCTTCTCCCCATCAGATGCCTGTCATCTCACTCTGGATCCAAACACAGCAAACAGAAATCTTGATCTGTCTGAGGACAACAGAAAGGTGATGGTGGGGAGAGAGGAGCAGCTGTATCCTCATCACCCAGAGAGATTTAACGAGGTTCAGGTTCTGTGTAGAGAGGGTCTGACTGGGCGATGTTACTGGGAGGTAGAGTGGAGTGGAAGGGTTTCTATAGCAGTGACTTACAGAGGAGTCAGAAGAAGTGGTATTGAGTCTCTGTTTGGATCCAATGACCAGTCCTGGACTCTGGAGTGCTCTGATTACAGCTACGTTGCCAGACACAATGGGAAGTCCACCATCACCTTTGTCAGTTCCTCTAGATCTAACAGAGTAGCAGTGTATCTGGACTGGTCTGCTGGGACTCTGTCCTTCTACAAAGTCTCTTCTGACAAACTGAAACTCCTCCACACCTTCTGCTCCACATTCACTGAGCCCCTCTGCCCTGGGTTTGGGTTTTGGTTCTGGTCTCCTGGTTCTGGTCTGGTTCTGGTGCCAATTTCTCAGGAACAGGCACTGGATTGAAAGCATTTTGGAACATCTTAAGCAAATGCTTGGTTGATAGTCAGTTTGATCGGCTTCTGAAAACGTTGAACATTATTGTTCTAAAAATGTTTGTGTGAAAATCTTAATGTTGTCAAAATGTCATTTAAGCCCCTCCCCCTTTGCTTATTGATCCCCAAGTGGCACTGATATGAGTGACAGCTTGTCTGATTCAGGAGACCAATCCTGAGGCCATATTGAGGAGATTGATGGCTCATCAGACTCGAGAGTGTCCTATCGATTGGTGATGTCATTTAAGCCCCTCCATCTCTTCTAATTGGCTGTTTTTTGACTGTTGTTCTGAAACCGCAATGAGATGTGTGACAGCTTATCCGAGTCGCATTGAAATCAGGGATATCTCATCAGACTCGGGAGAGTTTCCTCTTGATGACATTAATGACCCTCCCTTTTTCCTGACTGGCTGTTTATCAATGTCTATATCAATATATCTATCTATAGATATTGATAAGTGAAGAATGAATGGACAGTTTGAAATCTCCAGTTATTTAATCAAATTTAATCAAATAATTTGAATCAAATCTTCCTGTACACAGTTCCATAGATATTGTACATTTCTACTTAGCTGTTGCCTACACATGTGTCTGTTATGCCAAGTTGAAGGTGCTGCTTCAGTATCAGGCTGATGAGGAGCAGCTTCAGCCACAGGCTCCTCCTCCATGTTGCAAGACAGAGAGCCTCAGCTGTTCCTTTGTGCCTGCGGCCATTGGACTGTTTGATATCATCCACAACCCCTGCACCATCAGCTGTGACCATCTCCCACCAGCCCCAGCCACATAGCCACTCAGACACTTTGGACATTGAGACACTTTTTAATCATTTTACATTCATATTGTTTATGTATATATTGTATATTATTATATCCTTTCTGCACTATTCTTATTTTATTTGCAAAAGGAAGCAACGATTTATGGGAAATGTGGTCTTAATTTTTAGAAACAAAATGCTACACTACTTTTTTTGAATAGGCCAGTAAACAATATTAGGACCTAACATCAATGTTAGGTTTGAATGTTCTCACTGTGAAAAAAAGTCTGAAGAATACTCTCTGTCTCCCCTTGTCAATATGGATGTTGGTGTTCATGATAAAGATTCCGCGTAAAATTATTTTGACAGTAAAGAAAGACTTTATTGTGGAGGAAATTAATAAAAACAGACAAAAGAGCACATTGTTGTAGATCTTGCCTTATGGTGGGCAAAGGGTGTGCTATCTAGGTGTGAATATTATGATTATGGGTCATACTCATAATCAGTATTGGGAATCGATTAGAATCATCAATCAGCAGTTTATTCAATAAACAGATCAGTCATGGGCAGCACCCGGGGAGCCTGGGAAACCCATGTTTGAAATCAAGTTGACTTCAAATAATCTAAAATTGTAATGAATGTATTGTGAAGGTACTTGAGTTTTTGTGGAGCTCCAGACATGTCTACACAGAGGGGCCAAAGGAGTAATTCACACATTCATTAACAACACACTACTAACGCAAAAGACAGAAAAAAAAGCACAACAAAATAAATTCATGAAATAACCAAGTGTGGAAAGCCATGGATGATAGCAAACACAGTAATGTTTGTATTATTAAGTGTATTGCATAGTACTGCCTGAATACCATTTCTCTGTCCTGCCACTGTCTGAACATTTCTTTCTTCTATGCCTTTCTTCTTTTTTCCTTCTTGAACACCAAAGAACCACAATGGAAATAAGCCTTAGGGCATTCTTGTGTCATCCTTGATGTTTTTTATTCATATTCCAAGTATATACCATGTCTCTGTCTCCTTTGGAGCTGATATTTCCATATAAATAAAATTAATGAAGAGAGAAGTAGCTTTCTTGTTGAGTCTCCTCATTTTTGATTCCAAGAGTTTTTACAGTCTGAAAAACGTAAATGTTGGCTCCTGACGAGGTGATACCCATGCTAAGATTAACAAGGCTGTGGCATACCAGGTTGACAGCCCTGATCTTTACCTTGTACCCAACTTGCACATGTGTGTTCTCACCAAAGACATTCATTATCTCTGTGCCAGAAAGCCATTTATGAGAGACAACACTGATGATCTGTGTGGCACCCAAGCCATCTCTGATAAATCTCATGTTGAGCTGAAGCTACAGCCTGACCCGATCACAACCACCCATGCAGAGGTCCATGTCCATGAGGTTGTTGTCCACCACTGGCTAGTGAACACTCCAGCACCCTGCGCCACCCTTACCTATGATCGCCATGACACTGCTTCTCACATTTGTTTACCCAATCAGATCCAAGAGGCAATCTTACACTCAGAGGACGTGGCTTTATATCACTTACCAACAGACCACTACTACAGTGAAACTGAGGTTCCAGAGGCTTTTAACAAGCACTGGAACTAGACGTAAACACACCTTGAGGGCACCCATTCCTCCACAGAATATTCTTCCACAACCGAGTGCAGACTGCTGTCCATGTTTGATCTGAGCGGGTTCCACATTGACGCACCAACTTCCGCAATATTCAAAGAAGTCCCTCCCACTGATGCTTCCCACCCTAAGTTTCGGTTTCATTCGGAAATATCATAATCAGTTTCATATCAATACATGGAAGCAAATCTCGCTCTCCATGCCACTTCATGAGGTTTTTAAAAGTGTCTTGAATTTGAACGGGCATATCTCATGTCCCATTTCAGGTCCAGTCATAAAAATGTGTACATCAAACAAGTTGGTAATGTGGCATGGAAGAAATTATTGACTTTTGGTGAAAATCCAAACTGGCAGTTGTAGGAACTTTTAGTTTTTTATCTTCTTTCTTAGTTGAATTCATTCTATCATTTGATTAAAGAGTAGATCTATTTTTCCTTTACCATGATAGAATACATCAATACTGTGGACTGTTGTGCTGCTCTGTTTCCGTTCTGTCTGCTCCAAGCCTTCAAGTCAAGTTTATTTCTACAGCTCTTCATCACATGTATGTTTCAAAGGACTTTACAGAAAATGAGCGTACCTAGATCTAACTAATCAACAATCAATCACAAGGTACAAAATAGCATGTTGAAAAGACATAGCAAGCTTACCTAACCTACCTATCCTAGCCTAACCAGCACCACCAACCTTAGACCCGCAGTGAAGACCAGGGAAAAACTCCCAAGAAAACCTTATGAGGAAAACAACTTGGAAGAAACCTTGGGCAGGCGATTCAAAGTGGGACCAACCACCAGGACGGCTGAGCATGCGATAGGTGCCTGGACAAAACAATAAAATGGACAGTGACACAGGCAATGACAATGAGATAAGAAAAAAAATAAGACAAAGCGAAACGTGATGAGGCAGAAAGATGGGACTTTGGCCAGCTAAGCCGGCCTGGCGTCCACTGCCAGGTAAAATCCCTGTGTGATGTCTGAAAGAGACGAAAGATAAGCAGACACACACATACTGTACAGACACACACATACACACACATACTGTACATACACACACATACTGTACAGACACACACATACACACACATACTGTACATACACACACACACTGTACATACACACACACACTGTACATACACACACACACTGTACATACACACACACACTGTACAGACACACACACACTGTACATACACACACATACTGTACAGACACACACATACTGTACATACACACACATACTGTACATACACACACATACACACACATACTGTACATACACACACATACACACACATACTGTACATACACACACATACTGTACATACACACACATACACACACATACTGTACATACACACACATACACACACATACTGTACAGACACACACATACTGTACAGACACACACATACACACACATACTGTACATACACACACATACACACACATACTGTACAGACACACACATACTGTACAGACACACACATACACACACATACTGTACATACACACACATACACACACATACTGTACAGACACACACATACTGTACATACACACACATACACACACATACTGTACATACACACACATACACACACATACTGTACAGACACACACATACTGTACATACACACACTGTTGTACACAGTATGACCCACACACTTGCAGCAGACGTATTCAGCCTCACACACTCATACAGACAGCAGACAGGAAGTGCGTGTAGCGATGAAGACTGACCAAGAGGCAGCCCTACACTGGGTTCCCAACAGCCGGTTCCTATATTAATGCTGTCTAAACTAAAGTAAGAGACTGTCAGTCCAGAACTACACAAGGCCAGGGTGGGTCGAATGACAATGAGAATATATTTGAATTTCCATTTGAAGATTTCCAAAGAATTAGCTTCCTTAATCGCAAGACAAAGTTGATTCTAAAGATGGGGAGCTTAGTAGGAAAATGCTTTGCTGCCTGCCGATTTCTTCTCGATCCTCGGGACCGTACACTATGAAAACACAAGGCACAGTGACAAAAGATACAGCTTTGTACCTTGTTTTCTCACAGTGTGAGGTAACTAGCGTCCTGCAATCAGACGGCACAAGAGGGAACATACGGGACGATGAGGTCAGATAAATATGTCGCCGTGAGCCAGTGTGAAAGTTTATATGTTAGCAGGAGCACTTTGAAGTCAGATCTAACTTGAATTGGGAGCCAGTGAAGGGATCAAAGGGTCAAAATGGGGTCAAATCTGATTGAATTTTTGTGTTTTAGTTAATATTCTAGTTGAAGGTTTTTAATACTAGAGTTTGGTAGGCCAGAAAACAGGACATTAGAGTAATTGCTTAAAACAAATGCATGTACAAGGGTTTCATTATCAACCATATGTAAGAAAGGACAAACTATCCAAAAACTTTGCTGCCCCTTTCATGATTATTCTTATCTTTTCCGTTTTGGTTTTTGCTTGATCTGAGCAATTAATCACATATGCCATGAATAAGATTAACTTATCCACGCTCAAGCCTAGTATTGGTTTATTGACCTTTCCCATCCTTGTCCCTAAGGCTTGAACGTCTCTCAGGTTCTTTCCTTTCTTCTTCTCTTCTCCCTCCTTGAACCATCTTTACTGTCTCTACCTAATGTTATTTTTCACTTTTACTTGTTGGACTTCTTGGACTACAGATACCTGGGCGTTCACCTGGACAACAGACTGGACTGGAAACGTAACACTGAGGCTGTCTACAGGAAGGGACTGAGCAGACTCTACTTCTTGAGGAAGCTGAGGTCCTTCAGTGTGTGCAGCAAGATGTTGCACATCTTCTACCAGTCTGTTGTGGCAAGTGCAGTTTTCTTTGCAGCCGTCTGTTGGGGCAGCAGCATCAGAGCCGGCGACTCTAAGAAACTGAACAAACTGATAAAGAGGGCTGGCTCTGTGCTGGGGACTGTCTGGAGCCCCGAGAGCTGGTTGTGGAGAGAAGGATGTTGCACAAGCTGCTCAGCATAATGGACAACACTACACAACACTACACAACACTACACGACACTACACACCCCTACACGACACTACACAACACTACACGACACTACACAACACTACACACCCTCTACACAACACTACACAACACTACACGACACTACACAACACTACACAACACTACACGACACTACACAACACTACACAACACTACACAACACTACACACCCTCTACACAACACTACACAACACTACACAACACTACACAACACTACACACCCCTACACGACACTACACACCCCTACACAACACTACACACCCTCTACACAACACTACACAACACTACACACCCCTACACGACACTACACAACACTACACAACACTACACAACACTACACACCCCTACACGACACTACACAACACTACACAACACTACACAACACTACACACCCTCTACACAACACTACACGACACTACACACCCCTACACGACACTACACAACACTACACAACACTACACAACACTACACACCCCTACACGACACTACACAACACTACACAACACTACACAACACTACACAACACTACACAACACTACACACCCCTACACAACACTACACAACACTACACACCCCCTACACAACACTACACACCCTCTACACAACACTACACAACACTACACGACACTACACACCCTCTACACGACACTACACAACACTACACAACACTACACAACACTACACAACACTACACAACACTACACAACACTACACGACACTACACACCCTCTACACGACACTACACAACACTACACAACACTACACAACACTACACAACACTACACACCCCTACACAACACTACACAACACTACACGACACTACACGACACTACACAACACTACATAACACTACACAATACTACACAACACTACACACCCCTACACAACACTACACACCCCCTACACAACACTACACAACACTACACAACACTACACACCCCTACACACCCCTACACAACACTACACGACACTACACGACACTACACGACACTACACAACACTACATAACACTACACAATACTACACACCACTACACACCCCTACACAACACTACACAACACTACACGACACTACACGACACTACACAACACTACATAACACTACACAATACTACACAACACTACACACCCCTACACAACACTACACACCCCCTACACGACACTACACAACACTACACGACACTACACAACACTACACGACACTACACAACACTACACACCCTCTACACAACACTACACAACACTACACACCCCTACACGACACTACACAATACTACACAACACTACACACCCCCTACACAACACTACACAACACTACACACCCTCTACACAACACTACACAACACTACACACCCTCTACACAACACTACACAACACTACACACCCTCTACACAACACTACACAACACTACACACCCTCTACACAACACTACACAACACTACACACCCTCTACACAACACTACACAACACTACACACCCTCTACACAACACTACACAACACTACACACCCCCTACACAACACTACACAACACTACACACCCCCTACACAACACTACACAACACTACACAACACTACACACCCCCTACACAACACTACACAACACTACACAACACTACACACCCTCTACACAACACTACACACCCTCTACACAACACTACACAACACTACACACCCCCTACACAACACTACACAACACTACACACCCTCTACACAACACTACACACCCTCTACACAACACTACACAACACTACACACCCTCTACACAACACTACACAACACTACACACCCTCTACACAACACTACACACCCTCTACACAACACTACACAACACTACACACCCTCTACACAACACTACACAACACTACACACCCCCTACACAACACTACACAACACTACACAACACTACACACCTCCTACACAAGCCACTGCCATAGCCATCTACACTGAGGAGACTCCTCCTCTGAGTGGCAATGCACTTTTTACATCTAATTTGCACATTAACAGCAATATCTTGCCTTACACTTAAAAATTCTACTTTATTCTATTCTATTTATTTGTATCTAGTATAGTAGTTGTAGTGTAGTGTAGTATAGTCGTTGTATAGTTTATAGTAGTTGTAGTGTCGTTTTTGTGTGTATATATATATATATATATATTGTAATGTTCTGACTACCTTGTGTGTGTTTTTTGTCATTTATGTGAATTGCTGCTGCAACACTGTAATTTCCCTTTGGGGATAAATAAAGGACTCTATCTATCTATCTATCTATCTATCTATCTGTCTATCTCTCTATCTATCTATCTGTCTATCTATCTATCTATCCATCCATCCATCTATCTATCTATCTATCTATCTATCTATCTATCTATCTATCTATCTATCTCTCTATCTATCTATCTGTCTATCTATCTATCTATCCATCCATCCATCTATCTGTCTATCTATCTATCTATCTATCTATCTATCTATCTATCTATCTATCTATCTGCTGAATAACCATTTCCTTCTTCCTAACTTCACACCCTCCAGAAGCCACACTCTGTGCTCCTACATCATTTGACGACCACATCAGAATCAGAATCAGAATCAGAATCAGAATCAGAAATACTTTATTGATCCCCGAGGGGAAATTGGGTTACATTGCAGCTGCTCACATTGTAGAAGTGAATATATACAAGCGTAGAGAAATTATAAGAAATTATAAGAAAAATAGAAATACGAAAGTAAGAAATATGTAAAATATGTGCATTATACTACAATATATAATATATAAATATATAAAATATATAAAACTTTCATAATCTCCACATTCTCCATAGTTGTGGTTTCCTCCACATCTGCCACACCTTTGTTTGCCCTTACAAGCTACAGTGATCAGACCATATTTCTGGCATAAGCTCTCACAATAAAACTCATAAATCCTCCCGTTACTCTTTGAGGCAGAACAGAATCTTGAAACTCCAGCATGATTCACAAACTGTTTCCCTTCTCTCCATTTCTCATGACCTTCAACCTCTTAGCTCCCACCTCTTTGCGTGTGGATGGTAAAAATAATTGTGGATTATACTTTTGTATTTGTTTTTTATTGATAGAAATCTACCTCCATACTGTCTGCCCTCTAGTGGTACTGGGTAGACATTACATTGTTCACAACTCGGCCTCTTGCAGCCATTTCCCTCTAGACTTCTGCCTTTATTTCATCGATATCATCTAGTTTATTCTGTAGTTTTACATATTCACATTTTTTTCCATGAGTTTTGAATCTTTTTGTTGAATCCTTAGAGTGATGCATGAAGCATTTTACCTGTTCAAGATTTACCGTTTTTTTTAACTGACAGGACCTGCTGCAAGGACCTCGTGTTACATCACTGGTTACACCATGTGTCAACATAGCATGTGAGATTGTCTACTGTGGAAGTTTTATATTATCTCTAGAATATCAGCAAATTGATTCCTAAAGAAGCTGCAGCAGCTGAATGATCTGAACTGTGTGAAAGACACAAATCATTTCACATCACCTTATTTTTTAAGTTCCCTGGTATTAATGGAAATTAAAGACAAAGACACAGTAAACAGTAATGCTTAACAAAATGAAGAACACTGAGAACAAGGAACAGGATAAAAACCTGTTATCAATGAAGAGATCTGTAACACTGAGAAAGTTAACAAACATAACAAAGGTTATATTTTAGTGTCAGTCATAACTAAATTAAAGTGAGGAAACTAGATTAAAAAATGATATAAATGTTTCAAAGGCACATCCCTAACTAAAAACTGAGCTGAAAGTCTCCAAACCAACTGAGCTGCAAGTGTAAACCTGACAAGAATAAAGCTCTTCTGCCATCTAGTGGAGAGACTCTGCTGCTGCAGCCTGTTTCCTGAACCCACAGACCACAGTTTCACCGTTTTCACTTAGTGTTTTGAATCAAATATTAGTCTTCAAAACTCTAAATATGGCTCAGTAATAACTTTATGGTTTACACTGGGGTCCATTTTTTTCTGCCCAAAGCAACATTACGCTGTTTTTTTGTTTACCTTCAATCAACCAGCCTGTAACGTAAAGAGGTGGGAATGCATACTGACTGAGATCTATTAAAGGCTGACTGTAAAAGAATCAAAGTATGAAAGAAAGGTTTGAACGGAGAGAAATATGCTGTAGGAAATATGGGGAGAAAGAAAAGAATAATAAATAATTAAACAAATAAATAATTAAAAAATAAAAATAAAAAACCAAGGAGAATGACTACATGAATAGATGACTAAATAAAAAAGATAAATAAAATAAAAAGTAACCTATTTACCTGATTAACCTCCAGTGTAATTTAGTAATGCAACAGTTTATTACATGATTTTCTTAGTTTCTTTACATGAGATGTAAGCTAGGCTATGTGAATCACTTTCACAGTACACAAATATCCAAAGCAGGTAGGAGTGGAAAAAAACCTGAACGCTTATAACGAGCCGAATGAGAAATGAATCAGTTAACATTGTGAGCAGGTGGGTTTTTTTTTTTTAAATCTCTTTCAAAATATGCAAATGATCCAAAGGAGTGGAGAAACCTTACCGCTTATACTTTACAGATATTTCGCGTTTCTGAATGAGAATCTGTAGGAAGATCCGCACACTTGACTACTATCTTTTGCTAAGGTGCTAGAGGTAAAAAAATAAAAAAATAAAAAAATAAATCATCAAGGTCGAAAGCAAAACTTCTGACCTATAAGCGTGCAGAAGTCTTGCTCTTCCACTCTGACGTTTCTGAACGAGGAAACAGCCTGTCGTGACGTCATCTGCCCCTCGCTTCACGCTGAGCCTGCCGGCCGGTCAGTTTGCCCCTCGCGCCTTTGTCCCTGTGGCAGCGCGAGGTGAACTGAACTGAACTGAACTGAACTGAGCTGAACTTAGCTGAACTGAGCTGAACCGAACCGAACCGCGACCGGGGACACGAACTCCTCCAGTGTGTCTCCAAGCACGTGTCCAGATATTCACCTATTGGGAGAAAAGTAGAGTTAAGGAGATTTTTCCACCAGTGCTTTTACTTCTACTTCAGTAAAATATCAGCAAAGGAAACTTGAGTAGGTCAATCTACTTTTTTTTTCCACCACTGCTTATTTCTCTATGAAGCGTTTCAAGTTTTAATTCGCTCAAAATCACCTGTGCCATGAGAGACTTGGGATCCATGGATGACTCACATGGAATCTAATTCATTTACTAACTATTTTACTTTTTTATTTTTCTATCTCTGTATATACTTTGTGTGGTGGGAGTGATGCTGGATGTGATAAATGTGAGATGAAATATATCTTATTATGGCACTGGTTTTATGTTTATGTTATGTTATGTTTTGTTATACTGTGAATATGGAAAATGAATAAACAGAATTTTCAAAACAAGAAAAAGTTTTACAGTTTTTTCTGAATGCTTAAACACTAACAGTGATTCTTGAAGCTCTGTCTCTGAAACCATGAACACTTGTAGCCAAAGCATTTAGCAAGTGAGCCAAACTGAACACGCTCTCTGCTCCACACTCAGTTTGTCATTCACAGTAATATGTAACACACTTCTACCACACTGTGAACTGATCCAGACCCACAAAGAAGGAGAGATTTAGCCTATTTTTTTCTGTTCTTTTTTTTCTAGCACAAATGTTTTTGTTTTCTTCTACTGCGCTTTTGTTGTTTGAGGAGTTTTACTGTAGAACATTTTGAGAAAAAAACAAAAACTTTTTCCCCTTATTTGTATTGATAGTGTGTTTTGTTCAGAATACACATCCATACTTTACACATTTGGATACCTGTGTGTGTGTGTGTTTACTACATGTATGACAAAACTTTATTGCAAACTGCTCTGCCCTGCACACAGAAAAAGCAAAAGCCACAAGTGTTTTTCTTTTATACTTTCAGTGTGTAGTTGGTGCTTCGTGTGTTTATTCAAATGATGGTTTGTGTGAACTGTATTGACGCAAAAACACACTTTTTTAAAAGAGTTTGAAGAGTTTGCAAGAATTGTTTGCTTTTGCAAGAGATGTATAATGTTTTGCTGGTTTGGTGTGAGGTTTGGTGGTTAGTGTGTAGAGTTTGCAAAAACAGCCTGTAGTTTCAAAGACAGTGCCTAAGCAATCAGAAAAAACTGTAATTCGCTCTCATTTTCAATCCGCTCTGTCGTTAGCTGTTTGGCGACATCTAGTGGCGATGGAGAGAACTGCAGCGGTCATGTGGAACCAGCAGGTGGATGGGCT
>NW_027281634.1:0-64862 GCF_046629955.1 Centroberyx affinis | reverse complement strand
CTCGGCAACTTCCTCACCAAGAAATACAACCACCTCAACCTGTTCCTCTTTCAAGGGTAGGGATGGATGGATGGATGGATGGGTGGATGATAGATAGGGGTTGGACTGATAGATGGGGGGTGGATGAATAGACAGATGGATGACAAGAGTCAGTGTCAGACCCATCTATCCAGAGGTGTGACCAAGTCAGCTTTGCTCGAGTCCCTTGTCAGTCTCAAGTCTTGAGGCACAAGTCTCAAGTCAAGTCCCAAGTCTAAATGTAGATTACCAAGTCAAGTCCATGTCATTAATGTCAAGTCTCAAGTCTAAATGTAGAACAGCAAGTCAAGTCAGAACAAATCGAGAGTCCAGTATCAATTTAATATCTTAAAGAAAACTAAATATCTAGGACTTTTCAATGCAATATGGTTTTAATAGGATAAAAACTTGTAAGAGCATCATGAGTTTGATTTCTATAATCAGTTTCAACTTCAATAAATTCAATCATTCCATACAAATTCAGAAAACAGAATTTAAATTCAGTCGTCTGCTGGAACAATCTCATCACTTTCAATCTAAGTCATTTACACAAACACAAGATCTCAAGTCAAGACTTTAGAAACCTTTTCAAGGCATCAGAGTACAAGTCAGAGTCAAGTCCCAAGTCACCAGAACCCAAGTCAAGTCAAGTCTCAAGTCTTCTCTTCATGCATCAAGTCGTCATAAGCAATTAAATTGTGACTTGAGTCTGACTCGAGTCCAAGTTATGTGACTCGAGTCCCCACCTCTGCATCTATCTAGTAAAATCAGAAAGGTCCCTATAGAATATAAATAAGAATATTGCACATGGGGATTATATGAACATATGCAACTGACAATTTCAACACTAGAACATATGAAGTAGAATGTATGAAAATATGGATTATAGAATTATTAGAGTGTACAAAGTAGCAGAAGTAAAACTTCCTAACTGACTACTTGAATTCACATTATGATATGTATATCTGTATCCTATCTGTGTGTACATTTCCGTGTGTGTGTGTGTGTGTAGGTTTCGTCTGGTGCCATTCCTGGTGGAGTTGCGGGCGGTGATGGACTGGGTCTGGACGGACACCACTCTGTCTCTGTCCAACTGGATGTGTGTGGAAGACATTTATGCAACATCTTCATCATCAAGTGTAGCCGTGAGACAGAGAAGGTAGGAAGGAAGTGTGTGTGTGTGTGTGTGAGTGTGAGTGCATGTGTGTGTAGTATCTGTCCTCTCTTTCCATTTTGCCAGAAATACCCTTAGCATGACATACAGTACATTCTATTTTTTGGCAATAAGTCATCTATATAAATAATATCTGCTGTTGCCAGAAATACCCCCAGCCTAAAGGGCAGAAGAAGAAGAAGATAGTGAAGTATGGCATGGGCGGACTGATCATCTTCTTCCTGATCTGCATCATCTGGTTCCCCCTCCTCTTCATCTCATTGGTCAGATCGGTGGTGGGCGTGGTCAACACCCTGTTGACGTGACAGTGACCGTCAAGCTGGGAGGATATGAGGTAATCAGGGTTTCAAACAGCATTTAGACATGGGACATGGGTTCTATCCTAAAACAGAACAGTATAAAAGCTATGGCAATATCTGAAATGTGCATAATCCAATAGCCTCTTTTGTTCTGTGTGTGTGTGTGTGTGTGTGTGTGTCCAGCCCCTGTTCACGATGAGTGTCCAGCAGCAGTCCATCCAGCCCTTCACAGAGGCCGACTATGACAAACTCACCACACAGTTTGGAGACAACGCAGTGCGTATTGATTACAGTTTGCTCTGTGTGTCTATATCCACATCCGCTGCTACTAACTGTCTTTCCATCAGTCTGTCTCTATACAGCCATGCAGTTAATAATTACCCTGTACATAGTGACAGCTAGTTCTTACTGCGAAGTGTATGTGTGTGTGTGTGTATATAGTATGTGTGTTTATTGCCACTTTGCCTTGTTAAAGGAATAGTTCATCCAAAAATGAAAATTCTGTCATCATCTACTCACCCTCATGCCAAATGAAACGCAGGTGAAATTTGTTAGTCCATATAACACACAGGGAGGTTGCCAGCACAACTTGGTAGCAGCCTTCTCCAGAACAACTGAAGTCAATGGGGACCTGTTCTTTAGAGTTCCAAAACAAAAACAGCCAAACAATCACACTGTGAATAGAAAGACCTATACACCATTATTTGTTGCAAATCAATCAGCTGTAGTTAAGATTTGCACTAAATGATGGTGTAAATATACTGTAGGTCTTTTTGGAACTCTGAAGAACTGGTCCCCATTGACTTCAGTTGTTTTGGAGAAGGCTGCTATGGAGTTGTGCTGCAGCCTCCTGTGTGTTATATGGACAAACTTCACCTGTGTTTCAGCTGGCATGAGGGTGAGGAGATGATGACAGGATTTTCATTTTCGGGTGACCTACTCCTTTAAATTAACTCCTGGCTAAAGATACGAATACACTAAAAAACGCTTGCCAAAACCTAGGGAAATTTCCTGATTTGAACCCAATATTATCTTGCAAGTGCAAGCAATAGACACATGTAGCACATGCTGCACGTGTCTAACTCCTGGGTCTCCATTCTAAGTCTATGTAAAGCCATGTTACAGCTAGACTACATGTGTCTAACTCTTGGGTCTCCATTGTAAGTCAATGTAAAGCCAACATTACAGCTATGCTACATGCTGTCTAACTCTTGGGTCTCCATTGTAAGTCTATAAAGCTAACGTACAGCTACACTATGTGTCTAACGCCTGGGTCTCCATTATAAGTTTATGTACGTTCTTGGTGTTGTGATAGAGACAGTGATTCTCAACCCTTTTCATATCAAGGACCCCTAATTTAGTTCACATTAGAGCCACAGACTCCCATTTGATGAGATTTTGCCTATTGGACCCAAATCTGAGAATATTTTTAGAAATAAGAATATGTTAGAAATTATTTTCTCCAGAATTCCAAGACTACCTGTATTGTAGGTAGAGAGATAACAGTGAAACTATGATCAAAACAGTCATTCTTCTACATTCTCTAATTGGGTTAAATTCTTGTAAATGAAGTAATGGTGAAGTTTAACAATTCATCCGTTTGCTGGAGACCCCCTGGAACCCCCTCAAGGACCCCTGGTGGTCCCCGGACCCCACGTTGAGAACCACTGGTCTAAGATATTGCTGGTCTTGGACCAGTGTGTATGTGTGTTTGCAAATGTGTGCCTGTGTCCCAAAGGTCGTCCTGCTAAATGTTGTGTTTGTGTGTGTGTGTATGTCTAGGTAGCCATGCAGTTCATAACTCTGTACAGTTATGAGGACGTGGTGACGGCCCACATCGAGGGTAGCTCAGGGTCGGTGTGGAGGATCAGCCCTCCCAGTAGACAGGAACTCATCAAAGAACTCCTGGGAAGTCCTGTTGACTTGACGCTACGTCTGGCCTGGAACTTCCAGAGGTAAAAGCTTAGATGATGATGACAGGTTATTATCTCCAAACCAACCAGGTCTAATTCTTAAGTGACAGCATTTATATTTATCTTAAGTATAAGTAATATTCCAACATTACGCTTCATATCCTTAGGATATGAAGTGTACTGTTGGAAGTTTTAACCAGCTAAAGTCACCTAACACATCAGGGTATCCAATTCCAGACAGCATATGACCAAAAAATCACAATCAAATACCAATATGTTTCATCCTGTACTGTTTCGTTGAAGTTTCTCATAAATTAACAATCCTTCATCTGTCTTTTTTTAAGTTTAATATCGCTTTTACCTTAACTTGTAATTGATTTTCTTCCAGTCCCTGCAAATGGATGATAGCGCACCTATTTTTGAGATTCAAAATTCCTATCCAATTCCGGACACTTACTTTTGTCCGTGTCGGTGTATTCATATACTGGATATTAACCTTTATTAACCCTTCCTGTACCTTCACAGTGTTAGAGATACTTGTAAGAAGTGCAGGCTATGTACTCAAAGCTCTTATTTTTCCATTTATCAGCCAATACCGATTCTCTACATGAAGTAACAGTGGGACTTAAGGCTTCCTGCTTCTTGTTCATGACTAAGTTCGTAACTTTATATGCTTAAATGTGTATAGATATTTGTGTGATGAAATTTGATACCTAGCTTCTGAAATGTGTATGAAATTACGTCACTTAGCTTTCGGTTCGGAACTCTGTATAAAAACGCCGGTAAACACCGGAAATTATGTGACCGAGTGGCATATTGGATACAGTGTCCGGAGTTGGATACAATTTTAACCCTTAACCGTTAACCCTCGTGTTAGCTAGCAGACACTGCTAGCATAAACAATTTGACTGTAGAAGAAGTGCCACTAAGCCTTAATTAGTGGCACTTCTTCTGCAGACAAATTGTAGTAATATTCCAACAAGGATATGAAGCATACTGTTGGAATATTACTACAATTTGACTGTAGAAGCGCCACTAAGGCGCCTAGTGGCACTTCTTCTACAGTCAAATTGTTTATGCTAGCAGTGTCTGCTAGCTAACACGAGGGTTAGCTAGGTGAATAGATAGAATAGAATAGAATAGATTTATTTAGAACATGTTGAAAATAAATTATATATATATACGTAAGAAAAGAAAACAAGAATAACCAATAAAATTAACAGTAAACAACAAATTCTCAATAAACAACATAAATAAATAAATAAATATTACATAGGAAGAAGTAAAATAATTATTTGGTCCTACTTTAGCTGATTAAAACTGATACGGTTAAAACTAGTTGTTGGCTACAACTTACAGTTTGACCTAGTTGGTTTGGAGATAAATCTAACATTAACATCATGAAGTAGCTGATTGCTAACATTAGCTAGTATTGATAGGTGAACCACTGGTGTGGTACATCCTAACCCCCCCCCCCCCTCTCTCTCTCTCTCTCTACCAGGGACTTGGGTAAAGGTGGCACCGTGGAACATACCTTTGACAAACACTCTATAGATCTACAACCTGGGGATCCAGTCAGAGCAGACCTGGCCTCACTACTGGTTGGCAATCGCACTGAGCCTGTGTAGGTTCACACACTGGAAGGAATGTGTGTGTGTGTGTGTCTGTGTGTGTGTGTGAGAGAGAGAGTGAGAGACGGCAAGAGAGGACCCATTCTTATCTTGTGTTTCACGGTTGTATTGTATATCTTATAGATGGTGTATTGTCTTCTCCCCAGGCGTGTTCCTCATATGTTTCCTGACTACATCCGGGCCCCCAATGGAGCTGAAGCCAAACCGGTCAGCCAGCTATATAAAGGTCAGAGCTCACTGAGTCACTATTAAATAAATATACAGTAACACTTTACTGGTGCTCAAAAGCGGGGGGGGGGGGGGGGGGGGGGGGGGTGCATGGTTTACAGGGTTATTAATGAGTTATTAATGGAAAGTTCCTGTCTCCCTGAATTTTACATTCAATTAGAAAGTAAGGAGTCAAGGTTAAGGGGGTGTTTAAGGAGGTTTTGATGGGATCTCCTCCATTAATAACTTTTGTATAAATTAAGGGGTGAATTAATGCAAATTTATGAAAATCTAAGGTTATTTTAAGGGATACTGGATGGGTTTTGCGATTTTGTGGAGCCCTGATTCACACAAATATTATGTTTTATAAAAATATATACTGTATATATCAAGCCTTTAGTGGTCTCTCTTGGAAGTGTCTGTATTAAACCTTATTCTGAGTCACCGATTGTCCATTCATATCCAAATTTTCAATATACACTAGTAACTGTCTTGGCTATGACCACAATGAAAAAACCTTTCAGAGCAAAGTAATTATTCCAGATAAAACAATAATTGGCTTACAGTTAACACATACTGTGTGTCTCCCTTTTAACAATACATAGGTTGAGAAAAAAAGTATAAAAAAATAAAGTGGGTGCCTAACTTTATTTAAAATTGGAGGAGCAGAATCCAAATTCAGTTAGGGGGTCTTAGGGGGTTTATCTAATTTATCTGAGATGTTTTGTCCGAGTTCTATGCAGAGTGCTCTGTCAAAGTGAGAAATAAATTATATAAATATATGTGTACTGAATTCAAATAACAGAATTCCTGTATAAGTATTCACCCCCATTGCTTCATTTGGGCTAAACTGCCACACCTGCAAAAATTGACTCAACATTTCATATATGTGACTCCGATGTCATCTTTAGATTGTATTTACAGTAGGTGTTTTGAACATTTTCCTTTCAAATTAGTTTTGTCTTTCTTGCTACCAAGGCTGAGATCAGGCTGAATGAATACATCTTAGGGTGGACTCACAGCCTGATTGGCCGCTTGAATACCGTTCATTCATCGTCTCCTAGGTAACGAGGATGGGTACCAGGATGTAACATTGTCCCTGATGAGTGACAGGTCGTTGAACGGCAGTGGAAAACCAGGAGTGGTGGGACATCGCCATAGCAGAATGCCCGCCCTCCTCGGGGAGGTGTGGGGTTTTACCCATGGTCATATTTAATGATAAAGTCAGTCCGCTAGCCTGGGCTTCCTGGCTGGATATGGGTGAGGAACACACACACACACACACACACACACAGTCAAAATGTACACAGGGTGGACAAAATAACATATTATATCAATTGATTCCACCAGTTTAGTTATTGAGTACCAAAAGAAGAATCTCCGCACTCACAAAATGTATTAAAATGCTTATTTATCTTTGTTGATACTTGTAATTTCTTTGTCTGCGTCTGTGCATTAAATAAGCATTTTAACATATTTTGTGAGTGCGACACTGCTCTTTTTGATTCAAGAGTCTGTACCCAGTTGTTGTTCTAGTTATTATTGAGTACACAAGATTCAACAATGTGAGCTATATTGGGATATTCAGCGTTCCAGATAGCACTGACCTTTCTATTCTATTCTATTCTATTCTATTCTATTCTAAATCTAACCTCTCCTCCCAGGATCATGGGTCTGTATGTGTCGGTGGTGTTAGTGATCGGTAAATTTGTGCGAGGGTTCTTCAGTGAAATCTCCCACTCCATTATGTTTGAGGAACTGCCCTGTGTGGACCGCATCCTCAAGCTCTGCACTGACATCTTCCTGGTTAGTGTGTATGCACATAAACACACGCACACATACATACATACATACATATTTATGTGTACCCACACCCACACCCGTACACATGCAAATGTATACATGCTGTACATTGTACACATATGAAGTTCCATGACAGACAATATCCTAGATCAGTGATTCTCAACCTTTTTCATATCAAGGCACCCAAATTTAGTCCACATTAGAGCCACGGACACCATTTGATGAGATTTTGTCTCTCGAAATATTTTATTGTCAGATATCATTTGTCCAGAATTCCATGACTGTCTGTATTGTAGGTAGAGAGATAACAGAGAAACTATGATCAAAACAGTCATTCTTCTACATTCTCTAATTGTGTTAACTTCTTATAAATGAAATAATGCTTTAGTTTAACAATTCTTCAGTTTGCTGGGGACCCCCTGGAACCTTCTCAAGGACCCCTGGTGGTCCCTGGACCCCACTTTGAGAACCGCTGATGTAGGTTACATACTTCATATACATCACATACTATGTCATATACATCATTTTACTAGATTACATACAGTACATCATATACCATACTACACAAACACACTATTGCAATTTTAGAGTCTTCACTCCACCTGACCTGCATGTCTTTGGACTGTGGGAGGAAACCGGAGCAGCCAGACAAGGGGAGGTGCAAACTCCACCCAGAAAGGACCGGGCGGAGATTCAAACCCACTGAGCCACCGTGCTACTACTAAAACACCTGCTGCACCTTGGGGTGCTGAGGCAGAGGCTGAAGGTGCTATCAATATCACTACTACTACTACTACTACTAAAGTACTCAATGTTGCACCTTAGGGCAGTGGTTCTCAACGTGGGGTCCAGGGACCACCAAGGGTCCTTGAGGGGGTTCCAGGGGGTCCCCAGCAAATTGATGAATTGTTAAACTTCAGCATTATTTCATTTACAAGAAGTTAACACAATTGAATGACTGTTTTGATCATAGTTTCTCTGTTATCTCTCTACCTACAATACAGATAGTCATGGAATTCTGGATAAAATCATATCTAATAATAAAAATATTCTCAGATTTGGGTCCGAGAGACAAAATCTCACCTACATTAAGGCTAAGTTACCTCCCCAGCACACAACACAATGCAAAGAGTGTTCATCTTAGCATTCTGTCTCACACTCTTAGAAATGTGGGTTCCAAAAGAGTTCTTCGTAAGTAAGGATCTACTGAGAATCATTTGCTTCTGAAGAACCCTTTTTTTCATGAAGATTCCTCAAAGGTTCTTGTCAGGCAAATAGTTATATTCAAGTACACTTTTAATATTAAGAACACTTTTTGGAAGAAATAGATCTTCAGGAATCCTTTGGAGGGGTGAAAGAAGACAAGATCAACAGCAACACATTTTGAGAGCAACCTGTAAATAGAATAGAATAGATTTATTTTATTTGTTAAAAATATATATATATATGCTGTATATATGTAAGAAAGCAAAACAAGAATAACCAATAAAATTAACAGTAAACATATACAACAAATTCTCAATAAACAACATAAATAAATAAATATTAAATGTCCGAAATGGAGTAGGAAGAAGTAAAATACTTATTTGGTCCGACCCCTTTTCTAAACTTAATCAATTAACTTAATGTTTATAGTCCAACTATCCACCCCAGTGTCCATCATACACAACTTAAATAATTACTTCTGTGTTCATCCTCTTTATACATAATCACTCACAGAGAGAAAACAAAGGGAAAAAACAAAACAAAAACAAAAAACAATAACAACAACGTCCTCATCAGAGAGCGTCACATTATTGTCGACACCAAGCATTATTCAATAATTCAAGAACAAGGCAGTTCTTGACAGACATATGCACCTTTTGAAACTTTTGTGAAGTTTTACCACTTATTGGAAAATATGTGTTTTTATACAAAAAGTTAACTATATGGGGCATTTAAAATACTGATCTTCAGTGAGTATTGAACTCTGACCATTAGAAGTTTTTGCAAATTTTACATTTTCCATCCCTTACATGATAATTCTGACAGTGTTTACATGCATGTGCCACAATTAAAGCTATTTTTAAATTAGTTTTGCCATACCTCTCAGGCTCATTCACTCCCAGTCAATTCCAAACAGCACAGAAAAGAACTCCAGAGACTTTTCCTGGCCAAAATAAATCTTTCAACCAATAGATAACGTTCTCTGTGGTTATACGTTAGGACCCACCTTCTTTCTATCACAACCCATTCAAGCCAACAGGCAAACCAAAGTGAGATGTTTCCACCAGCTATAGTCCATAAGATTAAATGGAAAATTAAGATCAATTTTACAGCTTAAAATTGGCGCCCTCTTCTTTACTGGGAGTACTTCATAATATTTAGACAGAGGTTCTCTAAGTAGAAACTCACCCAATTTATTTCTCAGACTTTAACAAGATTAGTAGAATTACATTTTCAAGTGAAGTTTTATCCATAAAGAAAGTCACATAAAACATCTAAATTATAGCCTACTTCATACAGGATTTAACTCTAGATAAGAGAATTCCTGATAATATAAAAAAAAATAAAAATGTGAGTGTGTGATATGTATGAGTGAGTATGTGTGTATGTGTGTGTGTGTGTGTATGCACATGTGTGTGTGCATATGTGCGTACGTGTGTGTGTGTGTGCGTGCGTGTGTGTGAGGGAGATATTGGTTTATACACCTGTATTGACTCCTTAGCAATAGTAATGATACATGTCACTATGGGTGAAACAAATAAAACATGGATACATGGACAACAATACATGGGGGAAAAGCAGTTACAAAATAGCATTTAAATGATCTTTTAAGCATCTTTTGTAACATTTTATAGAGGAACAGTTTTTGCCAGTTGGGAAAAGCCAGTCCATAACTTGGTTCCCCTAAATCTTATCGAAAAATTGACCTCTGCAAGTGAGAAATTTAGGAGGATAAAGATCTGAGGATTGACGAGTTGAGTAAGAATGGACCTGTGAATTTGCTTTAAAGTAAGTCTTGAACTGCCCAGGAAATATTCCCTTCACTTGAATGTATCTTATATATAAAAACACATATTTGAGAAATATTGATGTCATAAATAGTATGAATCTGGAGTTTCTGAAATAGAGGAGCAGATGAGATGTTTGGGTTGCAATCCTAAACAAAACGTTTCTGGACGACCAAAATTTTGTGGAGAATAGAAGGAAAAGTACACAATCCTATGGTGTTCGGCCCTATATAAGACGGGCGTATGTACACTCTGCATCCACTGTGTCTTCAGTGACTTGTGGAGAAGCGGGTGACACCTTAAAGGGCTCCGCCAGTGATTATAGAGCTTAGAGTTACCATGTGGAACTATCATTCGATTTCACATAGGCTTTGCCCTCTAACAAGCCCAATCACTCACCCCTGCTGCAACACTAACATACCAACATCACAGGCCTGATTGACTGTAACTATGCAATCAAGTATACCAGGTAACCAGAAAACAAACCTGGAGCTTGCCAGCACAACTTATGTAGCAGCGTTCCCTTCCAAAAAACACTGAAGTCTTTAGGGACCGATCTTTAGAATTCCAAAAAGAACAGAAAATATCCATAAAACTACTCCATACAGCTCTTGCAGCATAATCCAAGTCTCCTGAAGCCAACGATCACACGGTAAGTGGAAAAGACCGATATTGACGCCGTTATTTTAGAGCAAATCTTCACTACAGCCGGTTGATTTTGAAAACTGGTTGTGCGTTGTGTGATTGTTTTATGAGACTAACAAACTTCACCAGAGTTTCAACTGGCATGGGGGTGAGTAGATAATGACTGAATTTGGGTGAACTATTCCTTTAAATTCCATACAGGTGATAAAAGGTGATTCATAACAGGTTCCATTTGGTTTGAGATAGCTACTCAGTTAACACAAGAGATTAGGCACTTCCTACTTATAAATAGACCAGTGGCAAACGATTATTCTCTTATTGGGTGGTGACTTTATGGAACAGGTTATCTGAAATTACTAGATGTTTTTCAAGAATACATTTAAAACACAGGTAAAAAAATATTTTTAATGGTAACTGGGACTAAATTGTATGTAAGCATGTCTTAGCAGATTTTATGATGTGGGTATGTTGTATGTGGGTGTATGCGTTTTAATGATACAAGCGGAAGATTAGCTCATGGGCTAAAAGAGGTCCTAATAAAAAAATGACATGAAAAATGAAATCCACCTCTAAAAACCTGGATATCATTCATGTGAAATCACTGGCTCAGTTTTATTTGTTCCAGTTGTGAAACACTGTTAAAATTAGATCTCTGCTCTAAAGATGTGGAGAAAATGATCCTTACTTTGATTACATCACACCTCACTTACAGTAATGCCTTGCTCACCTGCCTCCAGTGGTGGGTAGAGTACTGAAAGTACTCTATACTCAAGTAAAAGTACAATTACTCCAATAAAAGTAAAAGTGAAAATTACCATTTGAGAAACCTACTCAAGTAAAAGTAAAAAAGTACCTGGTTAATACATTTCTCAAAGTACAAGTTACTTTCCATTTTAATATTTTTTAGGGTGTGCGGGCCAGTCATAATAATAATGAAAAAACAGCACTTGTTGATAAAACTTTCTTAGCCTTTTATAAAACAGAATATAAGTCTGTTTAACTCTAGTATTTACAGACATTATCCAAGTAACCAAAATGCAGTAGATACAATACAATTAATTAAAACTCAGATTTTCTGTTCTGTAGTATTACTCCCTGTACCAAGACCTCAGTCAATCAGCTAGAGAATGAAAACTTCTTTCCATTCACATTTTTCATTTGGGAAAACCCATTTGTTGGAAGCTGCCTCTTGTTCTGGACTAGATGCAGACCTCACATCACGCTGATTCTGGCCTCCCTCCATTGGCTCCCAGTCAAATATTGATTGATTTTAAAATTGTTTTTTTAACTTACAAGACATTGCATGGTCAGGATCCTTGTCCTTGTCCTGAGGTCAAGGCTTAAAACTAAAGGTGATTGTGCCTTCGCTACTGTGGCCCCTAGAGTTTTAAAATAGCCTCCTTCAAAGCCTTAGAGAGGCCAAACCAGCCCACGCTTTTAAAAAGCATCTTAAAACTCATTTATTTTTATTATACCTTTATGTTGTGTGCACATTTGAATATTGTGTATTGTCTTGTCTCAACTCTATTTTCTCTTATCCCTCCTTTTATTATTGAAAAGCACTTATTGTTTCGAAAGGTGCTATATAAATAAAGGTTTACTGACTTTACTTACTGGTAATTATGTATGTAAAATTATGTAAAAAAAAACATAAAATAAAGGTTCAAAGACGAACCTGTAAAAACAATCAAAGCATATAGAACCCCCTGGAAGGGTTCCAAGAGGAACTTTGAGAATATAAATAATATGTATTTTTTTTTTTAACTTTTTGTAGTGCAGCAAAGAAAAAGTGCACTGGACACTACAGGCCTGTCCTTTCAGTGTTCAGTGTTTCCATGCAGACCAACTAAAACACATTCACTCATTTTTTATCTTCCACAAATGTATTTTGCATAGTGTTTTGCAAATCTATCAAACTATATGACCCACAGTGTTGAGTTCGATCATTCACCCCTTCACCTCTGTTAGGTAGTGATTCCCAACCTTTTTCATATCAAGGACCCCTGATTTAGTCCACATTAGGGCCACGGACCCCCATTTATGAGATTTTATCTCTCTGTCCCAAATCTGAAAATATTTTTATTGTTAGATATGATTTTGTCCAGAATTCCATGACTATCTGTATTGTAGGTAGAAAGAGAAAAGAGTGAAACTATGATCAAAATAGTCATTCTTCTACATTCTCTATTTGTTATTGTAAATGAAATAATGAAGTTAACAATTCATCAATTTGCTGAGGACCCCCTGGAACCCTCTCAAGGACCCCTGGTGGTCCCCGGACCCCACGTTGAGAACCGCTGCAGTTAGGGACAAACAGTTTCACCAAAATAACTTAGACATTAGCCATTTCTGTGGCCCCACCTATGGTCCCTGAACCAGTATTTGAAATTTTTTTTATAAAACCAGCCGTATTTGGTACATAGTGATCATTCCTCTGTCAATAACCAACCATCCCCACTACATACTCAATTCAACAGACACTGTACAACATTCAGATTATAAAAAATGAAAACTAATTACTTTTTCAAAGGGAGGAAAACTGCCTAAGCATCACACAGTTGCTTACAGTATGTCCTTGCAGTTGCATCTGTCCTTGTAACAATAAACTAAGCATATACATGACTAGAAATTGGGTGAACCGCCCTCCCATTGAATTCCTGCTGACGAGAGAAACATGACAGCACTGTTCCCACAGTTCAATTGGCATTTGCAGTTTCAAATTATGCTGAGTGGCTCTGAACGCAGCCCACAGCCACCCTGTTAGCGCTGCTGTTACACTATCCCCTTTATATCCTCTCTGCATGGTTTCCCTTGTGAGAGGCTTAGCAAGAAAATCCCACTGTTCACATTGGAACACATAGGAAGCCACAAGGACACTTTATAGCGCGGCATTGATATTAAAGTCGAGATGAAATGAAAAATGCATTTTTAACCCTTTTAGATCACATCCCCAGTCATATTGTGCACCTATTTAACAATATATGCCAAAAAAAAAAAAAAAAAATCAATTTCTTTGTATTCTTATATCAAAATCCAATCATGTTTTCTTCCTGTAAAACAAAATATGCCGCGTGCTTACGTAAGCATGAACCAACCGATTTCAACCAATAATATCATGACATCCACCCATCAATCATTCTTCAACCTTTCTGGGTCATAGTAGCTGACAGAGCAATATGGAGAGAGATAGGAAGAGATGTGTGTTTGGATATCAGTGGGCAAAATCTTTGTTTTAATTTCCAAAACAATGTCGCTGAGGTCTAATTCATTCATCTCTCCCTTGTCCTCCTCCTGATCTAACAACAGGAGAGGGAGGTGTGTGTGGAGCCAACAGTCCTCTGTAGCTCTGTATCGCGCTAGACTCTAAGCCCCGCCCACTGTTCAGCGGTCCAATCAAATGCGAAGGATTTGATTTAAATCCCTCTTGTAACTGTACACCGCTCAAATATTCCGTTTCACTGGGAAACACGTCACAGGACAGAAGCTAAAGACGCTCTAACTTCCGTTTCAGTGGGACTTTAAAGATGCTTCTATGTGACTCCCGGTATGACGTCAGATGATTTAAATGTGACCGAAGCAAAATCTGTTGTGCCACTCGAACTGTACGATCTGATTCCCTGGATTATAGGTGCAACTGAGGAACCAACACTGGCCCGCTATGTTGATATTCCAGATGATTTGAACCTAAAAATGATATCTATTTGTCAAGACATTGTGTATCTCGAGTCTAAGGGCCGGAGGCAGACACCTAAATCATTGTGTCTTGGTCTAACTGTTCTCCATTTAACAGGTTCATCACAGATTGTGTCACTTCTAAATAGACTAGGACATTGTGCATCATGTGCAACATAATTGTATACTTATTTTGGGTGATTTTGAGCTGTAATGCATCTATTGTAGAATTGTCCATTTTTGGCATTATTCAAAATTATGGGGGGTGGGGTAGCATTTTGATTAATTTCAGCCATCTTGGGCCAAAATGTGCATTTTTTTTTCTTCCTCTGATTACACAGTGGCTTACTGAAAATTTTGATGTATAAAACATCAGTGTTTTGCAAAATTTACCATGTGTGTGTTTAATTTTGCTTGGTGCCAATCACTGAAGTTGCGTATTTTCTACAAATTTGCCATATTTCATGGTCTAAATTCACACTTGAGTATACTAATGCACCAATACTTGTCTCAGATGTTTAGGTACATGTATAAATGTCAGTTTGAGAGATATTTTGTGTTGCTAAAATGAATATAAATGAAGTTACAAGCAAAACCAGCAGCATAAGATTTTCGTGTTTTTTTTAACTCACATTTATATACATTTATGGATCATGACAAAAAAAACTGCAGGATATTTTGCGGAGAACTTTTAACACAAAGTCCATAAGGGTGTTGTCTATGCAAAAACGCATTTAAAAAGTAGTGCCCAGGTGTGGGAACGAAAATCACTTTCTAGCCACTTTTTCTTGGAAGCCTCCTTTCAGTGCGATAATTTGACCATTATGGCAAGGTTGAGTCAAATATATACTAATATACAGAATGACCACCTCTTTCTCCTGGTATATAGTATGTATTATTGAGCTTAACAACCATGTAGCAAGGGCATGATGCGTGATAACTTGTGATCTTATTCACATGTCAAATAAACAAATAATTAAACAAGTCAACAAATAAACATCAGGCAAAGTTATTACATTTACTAAAGTGAAATTAATTGCATGTGCCTATCATGCCAAGTTGAGTAGCTCAGTGACATATGTACAAAATGTACGGAAACTAGAGGAACATTGTTTTTATTTGGCAATGCAGAAAGATTAAAACGTTCTGCGAAGAGGTAAGAGTTATAACCGAGAAGATTATTTCAAAACAAATCTTATTGGACCCCAAGCTTTTTCTGTTGGGTTTATTTCCAGAGAAACATCATTATAGTAAAAATGAATGAACATTTATAGATCTCTGCTTGCTTAACGGCAAAAAATTTATGTATTTTTATATTATTTATTTAGTTATGGAAAACGGTTCACAGACCAAGCACTAATCAATGGATAAGACAGATGTTATCAAGCCTTCCAATCTTACATATTAAAGGCTAAACAGAGTATATTTGAGAATATATGGATGCCCTTCATTAATTATGTTAAGGACTTAGATTTAACAGATGATCGAGTGAATGACTAATTTTTGTGGACGCAGTTTCTGAGCTTGTAGAATTTTTTTATCATTATTTTTCTTCTAAATACTTGTTATATTTTGTATCTATTGCAATTAATATACTCCATTTTGTTTAGATTACCATTTGTTAAAACAGGAGGAGCATTCTTCTTGTTGTTTTTTTTGTTTTGTTTTGTTTTGTGTTAATGCAGCAATTTTATGTTGTATTTTATATTATATGAATGTAAAAGGCTGTATTTCATGGTGTTGAAAATTTAAATAAAAATATTGTGGGGAAAAAAAAAAAAGAAAGTTAAGTAGCTCAGTGTCTCGGCTGGCCCTCGTGTGTGATGATGGCAGCGGGGTCCAATCATGTGCCACTGAGGCCAAGAGTCTGTAGGTTTTCATTCAAACCAAACACTACACCAGCTTATTTTATTTCATTTCTACCAGAAATGAACCGAATGAAATCAGCTGGTGTGGTGTTTGCTTGACATGAACACCTGTATCCTGCCAGCCCTCCATGGCAGAAGATTGAACACAACTGATTTAAGGCACAAGCAACCAGTGATGTGATCGGAATCTCACTTGGCCACTGTGTGTGTAACCGGTGCATTTCTGCGTTGTGTTGTAGGTGAGTGAGGGACCCAAAACCAGGATGTCTTTGGACCTGACGTCCGTTTATTCTGACATGAGATAAAACAAAACAAATCCTCCCTGTGAATATGTCACTCCAGCTCCTCTCCCATAGGGGAACACAGCAAAAGGGCGAGCTAACGTCACCACAGGATTGTGGCCTAAACTACCGCATGACGCTATACAAACATACTGCGGTACTGCTAAACTTAAAAATATATATATAAAATAAAACACAGTAAACATACCTGACATGAGATAAAACAAAACAAATCCTCCCTGTGAATATGTCACTCCAGCTCCTACACAAATGAAATTAATGACGGAAAAAAAGGGAATGTTAGCTTAACTCATTGAGTTTTTAGCTAGCAGATTTCGTAAATTAAATACAACTTTATATAATGGCCAATAAATGTCAATCTATAAACTAATAGATGCATCCAGACTTTATGACATTATGGATCACAAAAAATAGAAATATGGATGATAAGAAATTATAAGATGGATGGCGATAATACGGGAGGAAAAATGACACCCACCTCTCCCATAGGGGAACACAGCAAAAGGGGAGAGGTGAAGGGGGGACAGGAAGTTTATGGGGCTAGGAGAAGGAGGGGTGCAGGAGGTGGGGCTCTTACTGTACATACTGTAGCATGACAGCAGAAGTGGAGGTAAAAGAAAACTGTCAGGTATACAAATAGGTTTAGTGTAATTATACATATATTAAAACAACTCTGTTACATGTGCTTGGTACCAAAAAGTTCCAGTATGGTCACTGTCTACTGGAGATTACTTCATTATTATTGATTATGGTGATATCATATACCAGAACACCTCTGAAACACATCTTCAGCCTTTAAATGTAGTTTACAATAATAATTGTAAATTTGTCCTAAGGTTTCATGTATGATACACTTAACTGGCTACCACTTCACTCTTGTTTTCAAATGCATCTACTTTAACTATCCTTTATACATAAAACAGCTTTTAGTTCCATTCAGATCATCATATTCACTTAGACACACTCAACAACCTTTTTTTATTGTGCCTAGAATATTTAAAGAAATTGGGAGACGTGCTTTTAAGTTTAAAGCACCATCAGACTGGAATAATTTGCATAACTCATTTAGATTGATTAGGTCTTTCCATAACTTCAAGACTTATATGCTTGTTTACCTTAAATCTACTTGTTCTTGTTTTTGATTGTATTTACCTTCATTTTTAGTTTATAAGTAGACTGAGTACTTTGACATAATGTTATTTGGTCTGTTCATTTATTTTATTTCTTGTTCATTCTTTGATACTGATGACACTTGTAACAGATGTTGCAGCGATTCAGATGCAACTGATATGACTTACAGCTGATCAATAGCTGCTTTCCTACTGCAGGGGGCTCGACATAACAAGGAGAAATTCAACATGCTTATAACACCAGACTTTAAAGATGCTTCGCATAGCATTTTAACATCAATAAATCATTACCGCATTCGTTTTGAGACATTAGTATAATTACATAAACAAACACAACTATTGTTCACGTTTTCAAAACTGGGAAAAAAAACATTCTCTTGAACTAATAAGATCCAAAAATCACCTATATGTTGTTTAAGGGTTATGAATGAAGCACAGGCAAGTCCACTGTAGCCCATCAGGCTGATTACAGTACAGACAGTAATTAAAGGTGCAAGGGAAAAGAAGAAGGGTTTTTGTTTCTTTGATGAAGACATGCAGCCCCCCCCACTCGTCTCCTCCCCCCTGGGGGATAGAGGGAGGAAGAATGTCTGTTCACTGAGGTGATTAGAGGTTAAAACGGTGATCAGAAGAGAGGTTGGGGGGGGGGGGGGGCACAGCAGGAATAACAGCTAATACATACACACAAACCAAATGGCAAGCAACCACCCACACAGTCAAGCCAGTGCAGCAATCCGTACGTGTGTAGATGAGTGGCGAAGAAGAGAGGAGGAAAGAGAAAGCTCACAGAAAAAGAGGACGGAAGAAGTAGATAAAGCATAAGGACCGTGGGTTTCTGTCATGTGCAATCATCACCCAACATTGTCTAGGCCAGTGGTTCTCAACGTGGGGTCCGGGGACCACCAGGGGTCCCTGAGGGGGAACCAAGGGGTCCCCAGCAAATTGATGAACTGTTAAACTTCAATTTACAAGAAGTTAGCACAGTTAGAGAATGTAGAAGAATGACTATAGTTTCTCTGTTATCTCTCTACCTACAATACAGATAGTGATGGAATTCTGGATCGAAATCATATCTAACAAAAAAATATTCTCAGATTTACGTCTGAGAGACAAGATTTCATCAAATGGGGGTCTGTGGCTGTAATATGTGCTAAATTAGGGTCCCTCCTCTCTGGTTGAAGGTGTGTTAATCAGTGAAATCAGCTGCTGTGCTTGGTTGGAATGTAAACCTTCTAAGTCACAATAGCACATGAGTGGCTCCATTTACATGCACAGAATAATGTGGCTATTGCCAATGCTACAATTAAGACAACAGTACAAATATTAATGCCAGTAAAATCAGAGTACTCCACATGCTAAGACCATAATGGAACTAACATAATCAGAGTATGGTGTTTACATGGGTCCTGACTAGGGCTGGGCAATATATGGATATTATATCGATATCGTGATATGAGACTAGATATCGTCTTAAGATTTTGGATATCGTAATATCGTGATATGGCATAAGTGTCTTTTCCTGGTTTTAAAGGCTGCATTACAGTAAAGTGATGTCATTTTCTGAACTTACCAGACTGTTCTAGCTGTTCTATTATTTGCCTTTACCCACTTAGTCATTATATCCACATTACTGATGATTATTTATCAAAACTCTCATTGTGTAAATATTTTGTGTAAGCTACCAACAGTCATCCCTACAATATTGTCACAACATCGATATCGAGGTATTTGGTCAAAAATATCGTGAAATTTGATTTTGTCCATATCGCCCAGCCTTAGTCCTGACTTCCTTGTATTATTGTGTTAATCGCATAATGATCACATTGCACCCACCTCCGCTGAGAACCAGAGTGTAAAGGGTCGACCTTTTGCTCCTCCTCAAACAGGTTGCCCCCCCCCCCCCCACCCCCCCACCCCCACCCCTCAGTAGAGCGTTCATGTCTAATGATGTCTACTGACAAGGATTTGTGCAGGTTGTCAAAGGTTGTTCCAACATTTACCCCAGGGTAGACGACCTAAATGGACGTGTGAATTGACTGAGTGGGTGGTGTGTGTGTGTGTGTTGGTATGTGTGTGGGAGAGAAAAACAGAAGAGAGAGAGAGACTGGAAGATATGTGTGTGTGTGTGTGTGTGTGTGTGTGTGTGTGGGTGTGTGTGGAGGGGGGGAACAAGCAAGTGAGCAACTGAAGGTAAGACTGAATAATAAGGTTAAAAATGAGTTTAAGAGGCTTGAACAAAGGGACCGTACCAAAATAGAATATCAAAATAAAGACAGCAATTAAAAATAAACAAGAAAACGGAGATGGAAAAAAAGTGAAGAGCAGAGGATGGAGAGAGCAAAAGATAGAGAGAAGTGAAATAATACATAAGAGAGACGAAAAGAGGTGATGGAGAGAGAAAGAGAGAGTGTTAGAGGGAGAAGGAGAGGTTGACAGGGTGAGAAAAAAGGAGAGAGATACAGGGATGAGAGGGGAGAGAGGGAGGGAGGGAGGGAGGGAGGAAGGAGATAAGGGAGGAGTGGAGTGGTTGATGGTTGCAGCTCAGCCCACGGAGAGGTGCAGTGATTCATGATGTCACGTGGTTAAGGCTGGATGAGTCATCCACCAACATCATCATGCAGCCCCTGCAGAACCCTCTAACACAAACACACACACATACACACAAAAAAGCACACAGTATGTATAGCCTAAATATGCATGCAGACTCGTGCACATTAAAACATAAGTACCAAAACATAGGCATAAATACATACAGTATATATGCATGCCCACAAACATGCAAAAGCAAGCATGCACACACATAAAGTAGCACACAGAAAAACATTTATACCCATACATAGGTGCATGCACATATGCATACACACACAAGCACATTCACACACTGAGTCCCTCATACACATAAGGAACATACTACTACTACTAATAATCATGATATAATAAAAACAAGAGCTCCTCCCGGACTTTGTCATGGTGGCGCGGTTTGCATGCTTCGGTCACCCTAGGACAGTGGCTCTCAACGTGGGGTCCGGGGACCACCAGGGGTCCCTGATGGGGTTCCAGGGGGTCCCCAGCAAACTGATCAATTGTTAAACTTTAAGCCATTATTTAATTTGCAAGAAATTAACACAATTAGAGAATGTAGAAGAATGACTGTTTTGATCAAAGTTTCACTGTTATCTCTCTGCCTACAATACAGATAGTCATGGAATTCCGGACAAAATCATATCTGACAACAAAGATATTCTCAGATTTGGGTTCGAGAGACAACATCTCATCAAATGGGGGTCCATGGCCCTAATGTGGACTAAATTTGGGGTCCTTGATATGAAAAAGGTTGAGAATCACTGCCCTAGGAGATCCAGGTAGGGACACACAAAGGAGACGCGAGAATGGAGTCGGAGTTGAGAGACGACGTCTCATATGCAGATATCTGTTTATAGAGATTAGCCGAAATGTCGTCTGGACCTAAAACACCTACAAAAAGTATCGATGTTTGTGTATTGTGTGGAGAAACGTTTGACTCTCGTGTCTCAAGTTGCTAATCGGACTGTAAACAATGACCGGCGCACGGAAGAGGAAGTCTTGGCCCGGATGTCCGCTGGCTACACCGGAAACCCCGAAATATTGGCCGTTGCCCCCAGAGTCTAATCGTCCTCAGACTGATAGACGATGGGTTCCAAGATTGCATTATACACTCTCCTCCTTACTAAATGATGTGTCCTTATCAGCGTGTCAACCGGGTCCGCAGCAGCCTTTCACTGCCGGACACGTCTGCGCTTTATGTACAGTCCTCTACCTCAAAGGCTACCTAGGAAATATCATGGACAGAAGTTTTGGACAAATGGCCACTTGGTGGATTATTTTATCAGAAGCACCTTACAATACCCTAAGTATATACATGTTTTGTAAGGGTAGCCTTGACAGGAAGTGAACACCTAACCCTAGTGTCAATGCTATGCTCTACTCATCATTGCCTGGTATGGGAGCTGCACCACCCTTGACCAGAAGGCTCTACAGAGAAAGAGGCCCCATTCACCCCAGGTATAAACTGTTCTCTCCCGCCCGGCAAATGGTTCCAGAGCATCCGTTCTCTGATCCAATCGATGCAAGACAGCTTCTACCTCCAAGCCATAAGCCTGACACCCCCAAAAGCCACTCACTCCCACCCTCCATCCACCTGCACCTTAAGAGACTGGACTGGAACTTGAACTGTCATCCTAACCGAGGAAGCTTGCAGTTGACAATTCCTACCTAATGGCATAATTCTTGGTGTAATAAATCCGAAACTTTTGTGATGGGCTGTGCACTATGAGAAATTACTGAGATGCAATAGGATTTTGAACCAAAAATATGATCTCACCAATAACCAGAGCTAATCCCGCATTGGGTGTGCAATTATGGCCCAAATAACTGTGCTCATCATCTTCTAGCCCATACTCAAGTCGGTCCAGTAGCTCACTTCCCAGACACACTGCTACAGATGTCCCAGACTCCTGAAGCTGCACCTGCTGCTTCCTGGTCACATAGAACCTGTGAAGAAATCGACTTTATCCATGTTCATTACAGAATAAAGATTTAGTAGCCATAGTAGTAGTAGTACTTTAGTATTGGCAGAACTGTAGGACTAGTAGTGGCACAACACGCTTTTTACCTACCTACAGGGAAGCCAGACCAAAAAAGGTTTCCTCTAGACTTCTGTTATTCTCATTCCAGAGCCTCGTCGCTGTTGTCAAAATAGGGGTATGGCCATTTAAACCTATCTTTCAGCATTCTCTTTAGAGTGAACCGGTGGACCAGGGTTAAGGTGAGGGAAGCAGCTTTTAATGTGTTTGTGTGCTATGAAGAGGATATGAGGTATTGTCTAGAATGATCTATTGTGTATAACTGTGTAAAGCTTTCTTCAGAGAATGGTGTTCTTTTCTGCTTGAAACCTAATCTTTAATGGTCATATGTATGTTTGTTTTCTACAAGGGTAATATTGAAATGAAAAACTCTGAAAATTTAACCATGAAGTTAACACTTTACAGTAAGGGTACACTAAGTTAAGGGTTAGTTAATGCTTAATAAGCATTAACAGTTAACTAATGTGTAATTTACTAATGGTATAAATTAATACCTTAGTTAACATCAACACCATTAGTAAATGATTACCAGACACATTAGTTAACTGTTAATTAAGGGTTAGTTAATGCTTATTAAGCATTAATAGTGACCCTTATTGTAAAGTGTTATCCATGAATTAGAGATCATAACATTTCACTAGAACCCAAAAAGTATGTCTAGAAAAAATATTTAAAAAAAAGAAAACAAAAAAGAAAATCATCCATGTGAATTCAGGGACTTAATGTGGCTAAATGAGCTAAAATCAAAATAGAAAAATTGAGGTTCAAGCCCAATAGCTCCTGGAAACCTGGCTGCAGAATACTCTCCAATTGGAAGAAAACTGTCTAACAGCAGCATGTAGCTCCATCATACCATACCTGGCATGCCTGCTCATCCTGTAATGCAAACAAATGTGGATGCAAATGGTATGAACACATTGCCGCTTGACTTGTTGCAGAATATTGTTCTTTTTTTCTAAACAAGTTATTTCAAAGTGCATCAATTTGGGATCTTTTGTCTATATTCTATGCAAAAATCCTCCATTTTAAATTTGAAGTGAAGAAGAAATTCTTGAAAAAAAATTAAAAACAGAAATACTAGAGAAATCTAGTTTGCACAAGCCCCTTAGCTTCATTGGAACTCTGTTGGCAGAAATTTGTTAAATATTTCAGATCATAAGTCACTCCGACATCTTTTGCTTGAATTTAGTGTTTTTGAACCATGTTTCCTTTCAGATTTGGTTTAATTCTCCTGAGTCCTGATCCGCTCAATGCGGTTCAGTGACTTTTTCCAATTTTACAATGGAAGTGAATGGAGAAATTAGACAGGAAAAGGTTACTGATCTTGTGCCTGTTGTATTTTGCCATGTGAGAGGAGGGTGATGATTTGTATTTTCTTTCAGATTTGAGAGACTGCACTTGCCATCCATAAGTGAACCCCATATCCAGAGGTGGAAAGTGTACTGGAAATTCCTACTTGGGTAAGGGTACTGCTACTTCAAATTGAAGTGTAAAACACATAAAGTGAGAGACTTGTTTTTTATATATTGGCAGAATCTGCTTTGTCAAAGTCCTGTCTCCCACTTTTTTTTGCCGATTTACAATTATTGGTAAATGTACTATGTTCTTCGTTCCATCAGCATAAATTTCCTCCGGCCGGGTTTTGGTGTTTCACTTAAGGGTTACTTAATGCTTGATAAGGCTTAGTTAATGCTTAATAAGCATTAACTAACCCTAAATTAACAGTTAACTAATGTGTAATTTACTAATGGTGTTCATGTTAACTAAGGTATTAATTTATACATTATTTAATAGTTTATAAAGATGACTATTAAATAATGTATAAATTAAAACCTTAGTTAACATGAACACCTTTAGTAAATGATTACCAGACACATTAGTTAACTGTTAATTAAGGGTTAGTTAATGCTTATTAAGCATTAACTAACCCTTAACTTAGTGACCCTTATTGTAAAGTGTTACCAATAGGTTTAATAAACATAAAGAAAATGATTCACTTAACCACCGTTCAGCCACAGGACTATTTTTTTAATATATATTGTGAGAATCTGCTTTGTTTACGATTCTCCAATGCTCCAATCGCCTCTCATGGAGTACCGGAGCAACAGATAACAGAGAATCACTGATTTTGGGGTTAAATCAGCCAGGAAGCTACACAACCAAAGGTACTACCGAAGCTCAACATCATTTTAAGTAACCTGAATCATCACCACTGGGCGACGCTTAAGTCAAAGTGTGAATTTGGCTCATAGTGTGTAAAAGTTATTTTACAGGAACAGTAAAACTAATCCAGTCGAAACATCTCGGAGCATTTGGTATGGTATTTCTCTATCTCTCTTTATGCCCTTGTTTGTCATGAGTTGGCTGTAGCAACATGCCATTAAGAATGCATGGTTTAGGAGGGTGAGAGAGCAGGCGTCGGGTGGTGACTAGCTGTGAATGAGTAGGAGGTGAAATCACGGAGGCCAATGCAACACAATGTAGGGAGAGGAAAGGAGAGAGTAAGGGTTGAGGGTGAATTTTAGGATGCTGACAGAAGGAGTGAAGAGGAGAGGAGGGAAGAAAATAAGAGAAGAAGAAGACAGAGATTAAAGGAGAGGATAAGGTATATTCTTATAACGAGGAAATGAGAAAGAGCTCAGAATGAGGGCAGGAGGGCCGAGGAGAGGCGGGGCCCCAGCAGGGAGTTCTGGCCTCCATCCCAGACGGTGCACTGCTGCTTCTCTATGGGGCTCTGGCCTGGTCAGATCAAGGACAAGACAAGGGGTGAACACAGTCCTACGTCCTTTACCAAACTTGCATGTGGCCATCCCTAATGGATGAATAAAAACCTTACACATCAGTGAGTATAGTAAATGCATCAGATCCATGACTATCATATGAAATGGGCTTATAATACTTGATTAAAAACAGGAGTGAAATAATGTCTGACTGTGATGAAACAGATATTTTGCTCTTCTCTCCTCACCAGCATGATCATGTTTCATGGGTTTCAACTGTTAACTGTTTCAGCAGCTACCCAAGAACTTAATAATTTAGACATAGCACGCAAATTAAAAACAAAACTTTAAGTTGGTATATGGCAGAGTATAAGTAAGGGATAAGGTACAGTGAGCGGGTCGTTATTGCGAAATAAACCCCGACAGGGTGATGCAGGACTTGAATCACCCATGACCCGCTCGCTGTACATTATCCCGCTTATTACACGGCTACTTACTAAAGAAATCAATAATTTGACATAAAATATTGATTTAAAAATGATTTTACTGATTTAAAAATGATTTTATTGCTTCCGCTACAAAAAATAGTCTGTTAGATTCTACGGTTGGAACTGCGTCCATAGCAACGTAAACTCTGTAGCCTTCTTAAGATTAGCCTACTTAGCGTTATAATTCACGTTAAACTGAACATTTCCATTGATGGTGAAGTGAGACAAGGTGAATGGGACTTCTTTGGGAATATTAAACACCGCCATAGCCCATAACATATTCCGTTTGGTGTTTATTTTGGTGTTTCTTCTTCAATTTTGTCGATTTCTCTGTCGTCCAGCTCTTTGTGTCTTTTAACCTCTCCTGCTTTTTCTTGTTCTCTTTTTCTTTTCTTTACTTAAATTTTAAATTTACCGGACTTCTTTCTGCAGATTGATTCAAATTGAGAGGGCATTTTTTTTGTGGATAGGAAAATACATTTGTGATCATCCTTGTTAATTTACGAGTCGTGATATATATTTGTGAAACTTCTTGTGTGCATTTAATTCTTTTTAAGACAAATCTGACTCTGACATATTTCTCCCCACCCGCTCTCTTTCAAGCCTATGCACTGAGACAAATGGGAGTCATTCCTATGTTACCAGGGTCCTATGTTCCCCAGCTCTATATAGCACATAATGGGAACCTGAAAAAGATATTCCCCCAAGAGTTTGAGTCAAGTTTGAGTAAAATTTTAATCTTTAATCTATAATATTCTCTGCCAGGTCAGATTTGACCCAGAACACCACAGATGTAACAATTTTTTTTTTAGAGACCTTCAAAATCAAATAAAATGATAACCATTGGTTTTGTTGTGTTTATATAGCTGTTTTGAAGCCTTGTTCTAATAAAAAAAACTGGATAATATTTATGAAATATTTGAACTTGAAACAGGTCAAATTTGACCCGTTTCAACTAATGTGTAATTTACTAATGCTGTTCATGTTAACTAAGGTATTAATTTATACGTTATTTAATAGTTTATAAAGATGACTATTAAATAATGTAAAAATTAATACCTTAGTTTACATGAACACCATTAGTAAATGATTACCAGACACATTAGTTAACTGTTAAGGGTTAGTTAAGCATTATTAAGCATGAACTAACCCTTAAGTTAGTGACCCTTATTGTAAAGTGTTACCAGAATCTTAAAGTGTACTTTTGTAGTTTGCTAATTATTTTCACACACCAATTACAAATTTACGATTATAGTGTTTCTCTGAACATGAACCAGTAAAATTATCACTGTTAAAAATAAAATACTTTGCATGACATTGCCCGGAAATTAGGAAGACCGACTGCTCAATCTAAGGTAAAAACTCGATGAAAACCTGAAAAACTCGAAACTGGCTCGAAATGAACAATTCACTAAAAACACTCAATCTGCCCAGCACCATTTCCCCCCACATTAGATATACAACTTTCCCACCATTTGTGGGAAAGTCGTATATCTAATAATCCGGACAGCACATGAATACACAAAAAGCTTTCATCCTTTTTCAGAACCTGCAGATACCCTGGACCATGTTGATTGACATCCTTTATTCTTGCCTTAATATCTGAATTCATTTTGGGTATCAAAATATCCCATCTCTACCACACACACAAAAATGAACTGTGTCCACTCACATTAAAAGTGCTTTGGATAAAATTGCTATGTTGTTCAATTAATGATGTGAATGCCTCAATATAGTTATTGATTAGCATTATTGACTCATTATGAGAAGCCGTCTAGGCCAAAATTGAATACTTCACTTGCACATACATATATACCAGTACTAAGCACTTGCACATACATGCATACTCTGATGCATATGAACATCGAACAAAAAGTTCGGAAATTTGTGTTTGGTAGATTATTTCTCTGTTGTAACAATGCTTCTTGGCAATACATTTTATACCGTTGGAAAGCCTGTTTATTTCCCTTTTAAATGGTGCCCCATTTGTAAGGAACATGCATTTGTGGGATGAGCAGCACAGCTGAGTATGTGGGTTGCGCTCATGAAAAATTTGCCAAATCTTCTCTGCCAATGCCAAACAGCTTATTCTGCTGTTGCTATTGACTCTTGTTTTGAGCTTCCGGTACCCCCAGGTGCTGACAGTCAGGTACCTGATTGGCACCTGATTGGCAGCACCTGTGAGCATGGGCCCTGCTACAGTGGTCAATTGGTGTCTGCTCCAAGAATCGGCATGCCACGTTTGTCTGATCTTGATAAGGCCTGTGCGATAGGGCAACTTCAAGCTGGTGTTCCACAAAAGCAAGTTGCGGCATTATTTGGAGTGAGCCATAGTACCATCTCCAAACTGAAGGCCAAGTTCCATGAAACGGGGGATGTCAGAGACAGACTGCGAAGTGGGCGTCCCAAGAAGACGACACCCCAAGAAGACCGGTTCCTCACCCTTTCAGCACTTAGGAACCGTAGGCTGTCTTCTACAGATTTGCAGTCAAGGTTTGCAGGACGATATGGCACACGGCTCTCGGCCCAGACGATCCGGAACAGACTGCACACAGCCGATCTCCGGGCTCATGGGGCTGCCAGGAGGCCTGCCATGACCGCCCTTCACCGTCAGGCCCGTTTGCGCTGGTGTCGTCAACACCTGCACCGGAACCTGAACATGTGGAGGAACGTTATGTTCAGCGATGAGTCCAGATTCTGCCTATGGAAGTTGGATCGTAGGGTCAAAGTGTGGAGATGACGGGGAGAACGCTATGCTGATTGCTGCACCGA
The DNA here is from genome assembly GCF_046629955.1 of Centroberyx affinis. Lineage (NCBI taxonomy): Eukaryota > Metazoa > Chordata > Actinopteri > Beryciformes > Berycidae > Centroberyx > Centroberyx affinis. The sequence continues at coordinate 36,605 of NW_027281634.1, read as the reverse complement.
TAGAGTAACACCTTTTGGTGGAGGCAGTGTGATGGTGTGGGGCGGCATCTCCATCACTGGAAAAACGAGGCTTGTCATCATTGGAGGCAATCTCAATGCAGAGAGATATCGAGATGAGATTCCGCAACCAGTGGCGATCCCATATCTCCACAGTCTGGGACCGAACTCCATCCTCCAAGATGACAACGCTCGCCCCCACAGAGCGGGGTTTATCAGAGACTACCTCCAGAATTTGGGAGTAGAGAGAATGGAGCGGCCTGCCAACAGTCCTGACCTCAACCCAATTGAACACTTATGGGATCAGCTTGGGCGTGCTGTTCGTGCTAGAGTGACCAACACAACCACGTCGGCTGACTTGCGACAAATCCTGGTTGAGGAGTGGAATGCCATCCCACAGCAGTGTGTGACCAGGCTGGTGACCAGCATGAGGAGGAGGTGCCAGGCTGCTGTGGCTGTGTATGGTTCTTCCACACGCTACTGAGGCTCCTGACTGTTTGTTAAATGAATAAATTCTAAAATTGCCAATATGTCTTGTTTCTTCCTTGTTACTGATAGACTTCAATCATCCAATCCACCAAACAACACCAAACAAGAGTCAATAGCAACAGCAGAATAAGCTGTTTGGCATTGGCAGAGAAGATTTGGCAAATTTTACATGAGCGCAACCCACATACTCAGCTCTGCTGCTCATCCCACAAATGCATGTTCCTTACAAATGAGGCACCATTTAAAAGGGAAATAAACAGGCTTTCCAACGGTATAAAATGTATTGCCAAGAAGCATTGTTACAACAGAGAAATAATCTACCAAACACAAATTTCCGAACTTTTTGTTCGATGTTTACATGCATATACACGCATATACATACATACAGGCATGCACATACATACACATGTAAGTATCTATGTATATGAGTGTGAGAATGTATGTGCGTGTGTGTGTCAGAATGTATTTATGTCTGTGCTTGAGTATGTATATATGTGTGCGTGTGCATAAGTATGTATGTATGTTGTACATGGGTTGCCAGTCAGAGTCTCAGTCTGACAAAAAAATAAGTGTAAGTGCCCAGCCAGTCAACCCTACAAAGGACCTGGTACAGGTACCTACCCCTCAAAACTGCACACAAAATACAGCGGCAAGCCAAAAAGCACACAACACAGCAAAATTCAATGATCTCCACAGTGTATTATACAGACAATGTCAGTGCAAACCTCAACCAAACAGCAATTCAATATACAGCGCAAATCACAACCAAACAACAATTCAATATCCAGGGCCACCCAACCCCATAGTCAGCTCCACAGTCTGGTCAGTCAGTGTCAATGTTCCAAAGTACTCTAGTCTAGAGACCAGTCCAAAGCACCAGTCGGGGCCAAACTTGGTGTGGCCTGCAATTGGGAAGTGGAGGCCAAGCTTCAGGTGAAGGTTGTGCATAGTCCTCCAGGCACAGTACCATAACACAAAATTGTTCTTGTTTTGCCCACTGCAGTTGTCACGATGAAGGTCCACGTATGTTTCTCCAACTCCATAGTTGTTGAAAAAATGATGCAGGTAGTTGATGACTGCATTGCTGCCCTTACTTGATGCCATCCCTTCATCGATTAGGTAATTCACTTGCTTCGGCATCCCTTCACAAGAGACACCAAAAAGGCCACACTTGCGTGGAGTCAAAAAATACATGGTTCCAGGCTGATGAGGGTCAGAAGGGAAGTGCACCTGAGAGACGGAGAGAGCATTGAAATCAACATCTGCCTACCATAGTAGTGTGTTTGGTAAACCAAATCAACGGTGTGATAGGATAAAATTATTCTCACCTGTTGTGCAAAATCAAAACTGTAGTGCATTGTGATCTTCCTGCTTGCAGGTCTGGAGGGGCCTAAAGACAGATGCAAATCCTCACAGGTCTTGGCACAGGCAGCATTCATCTCCTGGTAGAATGACCGCTCCTTCTGAACAAGGTTGAGATGCTCTTGCTGCTTCTTCAGTTTGGTTGATTTCAACTCGTCCGGCAGGTTGGCACTTCGACGCAGCTGGTAGTTATTACTGTGGGTTTGGTGCTTGTTATCTGAGGGAGCAATGACTTCCATAGCCTTTGCACAGAATCTTTTCTGAGTATGAGATTGGATTAAATAGGGGTGTACATACCTATCCACACAACATTACCGTTCATTACAAAAGCATTTAACTTTTCTATAATGTATTACACTTCAGAACATGAGTCTTATACACAACTTTTACACATACCAAGCTTTTCCACAGCATCTTTGTAGAGATGCCAGACTGAGGCTTTGGTGACATTAGTTGGCAGCAACTTCGCACTCAAGTCCCCGTGACCAGGGTGTCGGCCAGGCAGGACAATGGCGTGGTCTTCTGCGTAGTTCGTTATGAATTCCACAACTCTTTTGATGTCCTCAGTATTGAGGAAGTTCTTGTTTGTCCTTGTCTTGTTCCTCCTCTGGCGTGGTACTGCCCCATTGTCCGTGTAGGATTGGGCAATGGATTGGAGAAGTTTTTTTGCTGATCCTGAACAAAAACAAACAAACACACTGGTTTCAGACTGTGCTTCATCGCGCTAGCTAGCTAACAACAAAGAACAACTGTTTGGCTAGCCTAGCACTTGGGCTAATAAACAAAAACCTAAACAAACAAACAAACACTGACTGTTCCTCTCTGGCTGTATTGTAGTAGTAATGGAGATAGTGGGAGAGCCAGCTTGTTGAAAAATACAATGAGCAGCCCATTACTACTACAGTAACGTTACAGCCAGAGAGGAACAGTCAGTGTTTGTTTGCTGGGCGCTAGCAGGCCTGCTAACAAGCTGGCTAAGCCGAGCAGGCTAATGTTGGCATGCTCGGCTAACGTTAGCACAACATAACAAAGCATAACGCTCGGCATGTTTAGCACATCACAACATGCTGATAGAACATGAACATGCTAACACATAACTACACATAACTAGATGATCACACAGTCCCTAAACATAAACAAGACATAGGTATCATAGATATAAAACTCACCCGAGTAGCCTACAAAGCAGAAGGTGTTACGGCAGACGATAGTGCTGTGAATCGCGTAAGTTGTTCTGTGAAACTTTGCGTTTCGTAGACACTTTTTTTGAGTCATTTCTGAATCATTTATAGATGTCAGTATAGTTCCCAAAACGAGCATGTCTCTGTTGTCTGGTGACAATGACGCTGTGCTCAGTCTGGTGTTGTAGATCAATTCTGGAGACAGTCTTTGGCTGCGAGACACAGCCTGTCGTTCTGAATTCTCTTTTCGTCTCTGCTGGCACTTGCAATCAAAGTTTCTTATCTTGTCCATTTCTTTTTCACAATCGGTGTCCACTGTTACAGTATCAACTGATCTGAAAACCTTTTCAATGCCCACAGTGCCATGGTCATTGTCCTCCTCGTCAGAACACAAACTGTCGTTTAAGTCCAGATCCAGATCAGAAATGTTGTCGTCGTCTTCGCCATCTTCAGATTCCGAATCGGAGTTATTGCCACCATGCATGTAATCCAAGATGAACGAGTTCATAAATTCTCCACTGTCGATGATTCTACCTGCAGCTGAAAGTTTGTTAATAGCGGTGGCAACAGCGTGAGTGTCCTCCATGGCCATGCTGCAGTCCTCCATGCTGCTTTTGTTGATGGGAGGTGCTTTGTAGAGAAACACTAGAACAATAGCAAATGAAACCAAAGATGCTAATCTATCCTCCCCCCCCCCCCCCCCAACGCACTCGAAAACACACTGAAACAAGCTTGGTTTGCTGACAAATTATAAGTATTTAGTGATCCTAAAACAGTTGTTTGTTATATTGAGTGGGTTCTTCAACATCTAAACTTGCGTAATATGAAAAAAAACGAAAATCTTTTTTTTTTTTTTTTTAAAAACAACCTTTGCTGTTGATTTGCGTGATTTCACAGTTGCCAACTTGGGCCACCTTTCACCAGCTGCTGTCACATATGCATCAGAGTATGCATGTATGTGCAAGTGCTTAGTACCGGTATATATGTATGTGCACGTGAAGTATTCAATTTTGGCCTAGGCGGCTTCTCATAACTCATTGTCCTCCTTTATCTCTATGCATTTTTATTTGTACTTCTTCTTTCTTTTGTCCTTTCCACACTATAGAGTTAGTCTCTCTTTTGCCCTCCTTTGTTTCGCTTCTCATTCTATCTTTAACCAATTTCGTCTTTTTGCCTCATTCCCCTCTCTCTCTCTCTCTTTCTCTTTCTCTCCCTTTCTAACTGTTGGATTTGTGGCAAGGCTGGACTACACTGCGACACTGTTAGAAAGGAATGGAGGATGAGTCATCCGACTGACATGCTCAATCTCTCTTTTCTCTTTTTTCCTTCTACACCTCCATCCTTGTCCAATACATACACACAGAAAATATTAGATTAATGCTGCATTCAAACTCATCATTATGTATTTAAATGTTTCCCCATTTAACACAAGCAGATGTAGATGACTACATTTTACCCTGTGTGACCTTCACACAATATTATGACACAAAGCACTTTACCTTTGATGCTGTATTATTATTACCTGTGATGCTGTATTATCATGAAGTAGGAAGTGTTGTGTTGTATACATATTTTGTGTGGGTGTGTGAGTTGTGTGTAGGTGTCTCTGTGTGTATATATGTGTATGTGTGTGTGCATGTATGCAGGAAAAGACATCCTCCTGCTTTTGTCTGTCATTTAATATTTGAATGTACAAATAAAACTAAGCAACCAAAAGTGATACCTCCATGATGATTAGGCAAATAATTAATAAATGAAAAAATAATTACAAAACCCCCAACCCCGTCACCGGCCCAACAACAACAGTGGTTCTCCTGATTACCCACTCCGGCATTGGATAAGCAGAAAACAGAAAACCAGAAAACAACCAATAACAAATGTATTTCTCTTATTTTAATGAGGGAGAACACGTGCGGCAGCCATCGAGAATTGAACCTCTGCGGTTTTTCAGCCTGGACGCAGCCATCGGACGCAACGCAACGTAAACGCAATGCAAGCAGTGGAGCATCTTTCAGTGCTTTTAAATAAATCATTTGTTCGATGGCCAATCTCGGAACCCATCGTCTATCGGTCTGAGGACGATTAGACTCTGGGGGCGACGGCCAATATTTCAGGGTTTCCGGTGTAGCCAGCGGACATCCGGGCCAAGACTTCCTCTTCTGTGCACCGGTCATTGTTTACAGTCCGATTAGCAACTTGAGAGGCGAGAGTTGAACGTTTCTCCATACAATACACAAACATCGATACTGTTTGTAGGTGTTTTAGGTCCAGACGACATTTCGGCTAATCTCTATAAACAGATATTTGCAAATTGAGGCCAGTCCTTTAGGCTTCAGCAAGCACAGATCCTGTATAGACCCACGGTGCATGTGTTCACTTCTATATGCACTGAAGCACTGCGACACGGTTCAATCACCTAGTTCCATAATGTGACTTAAATACCACAATATAATAACGTTACCTACCGTTAAGGTTTGTAGGGCAGCAGAAGACGTGTTACACAGGTGAGTTTGGAGCAAGTGGAATGTTAAGTTTCACTTTTGTTTTCACACCGGCAGACTCTGTGGATTGAATACAATGCTGCTGGTCTGCTGTCTGGGCATCTCCACATGACAGACATGTGATGTGCACATCAGGCACAGTAGAAATCGATTTAGATCCATTTCTTATCGAAGCCGAGAATGGCCGTGCTTGCAATTACTTTTTTTTAATGCAGGTGTCTCGAGATCACAAGTTCATTATCTTGTGATCTCAAGAAAACAAGGTTTGTTATCTCGAGATAATACAACAAAATTGTTGTTTGAGTGATCTAGACTGCTCTTCTTCAGTGGCTTGATTGTAGCAGTCTTGAGAGAACCAGGATAAATGCCAGATTGCAATGAAGGGTTAACACTTGACAGAACATCAGATATGCAGTTAAAATATTTAAAAAAGCTAGTTGGGAGTGGGTCAAGGGTTGCCTGGGTACAGACCTTTGAATCCGCCCACTCCACCGAGTTGACTGATTCTGGTCTGGCATCTTGACATGAAATAGCGGTTTCTCAGTTGAAAAATGATCGGTCCAATGAGCACCGGGGGGGGACTAACGATTAGCCAATCAGCGCCACGGGCGGGACTAATGCCATTGTCAAGCTGTGCGCTGGAACCAAGGAGGAGTAATAACAATGGCGACCGCTATAGACAAGATAGACGCTGCTATCCAGGCTCTTCTAAATCGATTAAAAGTAATCGTACTTTGTTTTTACTTCACTCCGTGTTGTCAACGATGCTCTATACTTTCTGAACCGTCTCTGGTGTTGTCATGGCTACACATCAGTGTCGGCTTAAAACGTCGGCCTCTAGTGATTGGTTAGGGAAAATTGAATCCCCCTCCCCCACGGAAATCGGTTAGTGTGGAGGTAATGTCAGACTGAAGATGGAAGATGGTGTAACGAGTTGACAGTTCTGGCTGATATCAGGCAAGGTCAAGGGAGCAGGTGGAAGATTTTAGCTGGCGTACAATCTCTTCAAGATCTCAACCGTTAATGATGGAGAAATGTGACCTACTGCTCTCAGGGGTACACTTTTGTTGTACTAAGGGAGGCATGAGCAGGGCATTTATCAGGGTATGATTTAACTATATTATGAGAGAAGATCATTTGGGATTGAGAGTGGGGGTTTAACAGGTAGTCAATTGTGGAGAAAAGAATATGTGCATTGTTCTTGTTGTCAATAGGATTGTCTGGCGAGAGTAATTTCCCTGTTGTCTTTGTGGAGTCTTTGAAGATTCGGCTTTCACCATTGGTGCTCAGTTGTCCGTTTTTCATTTCTCCATGGGGCTTTTTGATTTCCAGATACTACTTTTGTTTTTATAGGAGTAATGATGTCTATAATGTTCATTACACTATGTTAACATTTTTTACAAGGTCTTCACAGGATGTGACTGTAGTCCATAGCCTGGGGAAACGATGAGTAAACATGTCGGCTGGATTGGCATGAAGATAGTTTCTCTTAAAAGTTCTTATGTCACTGATGCATTCTGGAAACAACGTTGCATCAGAAAACACACAGAAGTGATCTCAGATTGCAGCATCAAGAATGGCGGTTATGGTGATTTCAAGGCTTTTACAAATCACCAGATCCAAGCTATGGATTAAAGACCTTATGCATCATTTGACATTGGAGAAAATTCGCTATTCTACAGAGGGTGTGCTCAGAGGTTTAATGCTATGTGGCAACCATTTTTAACCTATAGAAAAAACAGACACCACTGATATTGCAGTTTTGTAATACTGACCCCATATTATATATAGCTTACTTGTTTATTATTTGTAACTTTTAAATTGTATTTTATTTTTTGTATGTTTTTCTTTTTTTATTGTTTATTGTATCTTTCAATTTTATTTATTTTATTTTTTGTATCTCACCTATGATTCTTGTCACATTGACTAAATGGTACAGTAGGGATGGGGCTCTGTTGGAGCAGAAACATGGGGGGGGGATATATTGTGTTTATCCAACTGTATCTGTGATTTATTGCATTTTGTATGACTTTAAATACCAATAAAAAGACCTTGAGCAAAAAGAAATCACCAGATCCAAAGTATGACCCTGTTTGTGAGTAGGCCCACAGACATGCTGTGAGTGATAAAATGAGCCTACTAAACTGATGAACTGTTTTGTTTTGGAATTAGAATTGTCAGTATGAATATTGAAGTCACTATATATAATATAGTCAAATTCTATAGAGATCTTAGACAGCAGCTCCGCAAATTCATCCAAGAACAGTTTCTTGGATGTGCCTGCCGTGTCTATTCAAAGAACAGAGATATGTGAAATAATTTCTGGGGACAGTCCACAGATTTGATGCGTTGTCCCTAGCTGGCACTACTAAAACTACAGTAACAAAGTTCCAAGCAAGTGCTCATTAAATATTAACTTTCAATGGCCACCAATCTTCTCGAGGTCCTGCAGCTTTTTTTTTTTACACAATATAGTAAAGACCTTTTAGATCAATCATTATGGACAGACCCAGACTTGCATATAATCTGCTGAGGGGGCTGCGTTATAATGTTGATATATTGATGTAGTAGTACTAGTTTTATTAACAGAGTGGCGAGTAGGGCCAAGCATTGTCCAAAGAAGCACTGAGGTAGTGTTTGATGCTGTTAATACTGTGAATAACTTGCTTTGTATTATTGTTTTGATTAATGTTTTGTGTCATTCTTGCCATGTCAGATCTGCCGTCCTGACCCCTCCCCTACACACCCCCCATCCCCAAAGGGACCACAATGGAAATAAGCCTCTGGGCTTTATTGTGTTATCCTGACTTTTTCCTTTTATGTATGCACTCAATGCCTTGGCAGAGCCGGTGTTTTAAAAAAAATTAAACTGTCTAATAAAATCAATCAATCAATTTGACAAAAACCCTAACAAACGTGTTTTCGCAGCAGTCAGTATTTGAAACAGTATGAAAAATCTTAACACAGAATGCTTGCTCATCTATCAGTACACCTCTTTGAGGATTAAATTCTGGCGTGGTATAAAAGACTGAGCCAGTTCTAAGGGTAGTATAACAGATTTTTGACATCTAAATACATCTTAAACAATTGTGACCCCCTCAAAACCTGAGTCTCCATGGAGATAACAGCCAAAGCCAAGTAATGTGCGATGGAACTTTCCTAAAGTTGCTATACCCAAGCTGCATTGTAATTAAATGAGTAAGCCCACAACATTCATTTCCAAAACACAAAACACTGCATTCTCTGTATCTTACACTGTTGCAGTCCCTCTATGGGTTAAAATATGTATTTCTTTAAACATCATCTTCATTTTGTCAACTGTCAAGACAAGATACACATATGCACATACAGCATATCCAAAGAAACTTGACAGAGAAACAATCTCAAATTTTGTCTTGTGTTCCCTTTTCTGTTGCACTATCAGTTTTGTAGCCTCTTCAGTGGATTCAAAATACAAAACAACATAATCTGAATAAAATCTGATAGCGCTGTGAAACAAGTGGAATCTTCAGAAAACACTGTTCTTGAGACTCATTACTTTTGCACTGGCTTTCAGTCCATCAAGTTCAAGGAACAGCTTCTGAAACACTTCAAAAGTACATTTAAGTTCCTTGCGATAGCTCAGAGTCAGAGCCTATATTATGCCCATCAGCAAAGCACAGCACCTTAGGATATCCTTTCCCTCCAGGATTTTGGTTCCCTCGACCATGATGGTAGTCTTGTGGTCAGATCCTGCGGTGGACCGGTCACCGATGATGGCAATTTTCATCACTTGCCTATCAAGGCCTGCCTCAAACTCTTCTGTGTCCTTGTAAAGTGAATGAAAAGATAGGTTAGCGTGTTAGAGATAATGAATTGGATGATTACTGCTGACTTTTTAGACTGCCACTCTTAGTGAATTCAGTTGATCAATGGAGCCATTATTTATTTTATTTTAACCCTCACACACACACACACACACACACACACGCACCCAATTACTCAAATGGCCTAAATAGGTTGCATCAATAAGCATGAGAAACAATTATTGTATCATAAAACACGATAATGGTAAGATAACACATGCCTATTTTTCTTTTATCACACAACTTAAACAGCATGTTCTATGACCATATTGGCCTGCTTTACTAAAACAGATTTCTAACAGGGTTTTCAATTGCTCAACATGAGGTTAATCCAGGAAATTATCGAGCAGGGGTGTTGGGACAAGAGCCAGCTATGGCAAAGCAAAAGGCGTTTCTAACATATATGCTGTGTATTGAGGGTTGATGCCTGCAACTGATTCATCCGACAAGTTCACTTTATAAAACAGATTCTAGTTTGCATTAAAGGAAAATTACTGTTTATTACAACTTGGGTCTTATTTTTGCAGTTTTGTCCATCATTCCTAATGGTTATCATAACATGTTATTTAATAATTACTAAGATCTGAAAACCCTGCATCATCAGTAAACCAGGGTGGGTCAAGAATCTAATTTGGAAGAGAAAACTAAGGCAAACAGTAAAATTAAATTTAAATTATGAATAATCAGCTTTGACATACCGTACTTATCGTAGTAATGTGCACAGCTTTTCTGTGAAGCGCAGGACTATAGCTGGGATTTCGGGTGCACTCACTTGCAGTTTTATACCCCCCCTCAAAAAAAGAGGTTTAGTTAATATGGCTAACCCAAGTTGTAATAAACTAGAAATGTCCCTATAATAATATACTTACAAACAAATTTTCAGTTTCTTAAGAAAATTTTTATTTTCTTTTATTACATTTGTTTTTAATTGATCTTCAGTTTGTCTCTACATCTAGATATTTTTCTCATCTTTTTTGCAGGTTTCATACAATAATGGAACTGGTAAAGTGAAGAGCAGCAGCCACGAATTTTTCACAAGCCTTTTCCCATGCCATTGCTGTCAACACCCATCCATACTGAACGGACCATTGCTATGATATTACTGATTGAGGTGTGGCCAGAAGTGCAATATGCTTAAAAATTGATCCGACAGGGAGCAGTGCAGGAGCAGGTTTCTGCCCTGTGTGTTTACACTGCGCCCAGTATGGATTTTATTTTTTTTCAAGATGTTGAATTATTTACACAAAACTCCTTGAAAAGGTCCTCTTCCTTCTCTCCAAGGTACACGACAAGGCAGCGGATGGCTACTTCTCTGCGTACTTCAGTTGTATTGTGCCATTTAAGAAAAAGGAAAAGAAAACGATCAAGAGAAAGTCTGTTACTGTAGGAGGTTCCTGGATATACACAACCTTGATAGTGTCTTTATCCATGATGTCAGTTGTCAAACGCAAGGAGAAAAAGTCATTACCAAAATCAACATCCTTGTAATGCAAACAGAAATCCCCAGAAATCCCAAATGTATCTCGAACAACTGAATGAAGTTCTCTAACTGTTCCAGGGATTCCAAATGGTAATGTCAGTTTCTGGACATCACGGTCTGAAAGTATCACTCGGAGATGGGCTGGTTGCGACATTAATCGATCTGTAATACACAAAATGTTTGAAATGTTTCAGTAAGCACCATAACTACAAAAGTCAGTAAAAATACAATATATTGTTTCCCCCAGAGTTGTACAGGTTTCGCACAGTGCCAGGCCAACACACCAAACTCTATTTTTTCTATTTTTTGTTTATTTATTAATTTAAATGAAAACATGAAGGCCACATATCCAATAATTGAGGGATCAACCATAATAACAGACTCTGTTCCTGCACTGTATTTGTGTTTTGTATGTACATCTTAACGTAACTTTAGGCTGATAGACCTAAACCTCATCGTGAAAAAGTGATACGTTGGTTATTAGAGAACCCTGGAAGTGTTTCTCCAAAACTGGGCTACTGTCTTTTTGTTCCAGCCATGACTTCCGAATTTGACAAGTTAAGGATGTGTTGGCAATCTATGTAACATAAATGTAGCGTTTCAGGGTTGCAATGCTTTTTCCCACCAAACATGTAAGGTGTTAAAGGGGGAAGGGAACATGTCGGACAGCTCTGCAGGCTCTAGCACTTTCACAGTGCGTGTTTTCTCAAGGACATAGCTCCTGAGATGCTCAACTGACCAAGCACTCAAGCATTTCACAATGAATACAAGAGTGCCCTTCACAACAGCTATTTGGATCAACTCCCCAAAATCTGTCAGACCACCTGTCGAGCCATTAGTCAAAATCATTCCAATTGCATACTTTGTGCCACTGCAACACACATTGTTGGCTATCTGGATATGTGTCTCACCAGGGAATTTAGCTTGCAGTGCTTCCTGGATACCTTCTCTTAGCACAGGAATTTAGCTTGCAGTGCTTCCTGGATACCTTCTCTTAGCACAGTAACAAGACAGGTTTCACAACACTGGGATCATGCTGGTTATATGCAACCATCAGCTGATGCTTCAAGGAAAAGTGACAGCAGAATATTTCGAAAGCTGTGAGTGTGCCTGATGACACGCTTAAAAAAGCTGTGTTTGGCTTCAAACCGCATAGTCCACAGCAACACTAGTGGACCATAGGCCCTGATCAGCTGTGGATAATGTTCCAGGTAATGATGTTTGGGGATTAAGTTTTTCCTGTGCGAAAAGCTGGAGAAACCTGTGTCTGTGTTCAGAGATCTTGCTGTCTAGGTAACAAATAGCCTCCTCTGTGTGAACGTGACTTACAACAAGCTCAACTATGTCTTTGAGCACTAGAAGTACTTCCCATGCTGGTTCACCCTCAGGGATTTTTGATCCAATTATGAGGGGCAGGAATCGCAGCAATGACCCGTTTTCATGGGCGTTCCCTCCAACACTTTTCCTTGCTGCAGAATTCAGAGGGACCTGCTGTGGAGCATCAGTCTCGTCTGACCATTTGTAGGGGAACGTTTTGATGCATTTGTTGAGTTTGTGATGACCCCGCCTCTTTTGGCTGTTGGGCTGGCTGCTTGTCTTGTCTTTGTGTTTTGTGTTGCAGATGCCCAGTAGGTGTGGTCTGGTCGTCATGGAGTGAGAACACCTGGGCCCGGTGTTCCCAGTCCTATAAGAGCGCACCTCACTGGTTCCATGATGGGAGAGAAAGGGGAAACTCTGTTCCCTACTCTCCACGCTCCCCATTCCTGTCTTTGTTTTTCCTTTAGCATACAACACTTCACTCGCTATTTTATCATTCATGCAAACACGCCAACACCACTGACTCACTGACTATCACACCCCATAGCATTTTGACATTCTTGGTTGTTCCCAATAAATTATTAGTTGATTGCTTTAACTTCTTGTTTTACCTCCCGTTATTTGTCATGGTTTTTGAGCCGGCCGTGACAAATTGGGGGGCTCGTCCGGGATCAAGAGTGAAGTATTTACTCTTGATAAACACTTGAAGACATAGAGCCAATTGTCGGGGGACTACACCCTCAAACAGATCGTGCAGCACATCAGGTGGGTAACCTGACAAAACAGATTCTCTGTAAGTGCACACTGCCTCTTGACTCCACAGACATGAGTCAAAGCAGTATTCTCCTGCACAGTCTGGACATGGATTTCATGCTGTTCTTCAGTTCGGAGTTGAAATGCCCCTGTTCTCACCTCTTCCACCTGAAACTCTGACAGCTCACCCAGACAAAATCTGAAAACGTAAGAACTGGAGAAGCTTTCAACAAATCCCCCAATAGAATGGGCCCCAAGATTATCTGCCACAACACTAAACACTGTTCCTTTGACTCTTTTGCCTAATGCTGGGACATACAGGCCCTCCTCTTCCAAGCTCACAAGATCCTTGAGCAGTGGCTCAAATACAGTACTGTAACCAAATCTTTTCACATCCTCAGCCCTGCAGAGAATTGCTAAGAAGATGGAGGTCAGTGAACATCTGAGCAGTGCAGGAACATCAGCTAACACCCAGTACACAGCTGTGACTTTGTGTTTTTTCCTCGATGTGCCCAGAGGATTGCGTATCTCAAAGTCATCAACATAGAGAATGATATCAATGGTAGGATCTTCTCCAGAAAACAACTCATTTGTTTTATAATAAATGCCATCAAAAAATGCCCTGTACTGAGTTTCACTATGACTTTGAGCTTCTCGTCATGCAAGAGCAAATCCTGGATCTCTTTCCGGCTCAAAACCTGAAGCAATGACTTCAGAATAGGGACATACTGGAAGCTTCTGTCTTCTTCCCTACTGAGTACATACTCCACTGGTTCCACCACAGCAAACTGCTCCTTAAAATAAGCCCTTCTCTTGTAGGCAGAAGAAAGTGGACCGCTACTACTCAGGGCGGAGGTAAAGGGGTTGGCATCACAAAGCTCTGTCACCACGTCTGACACAACAGACTCATCAATCTCACAATTGTGCTTCCTCAAACAGGACTGTAAAACGTCTTTGATGATGGGACCTGATGCTGAATGAGAGATAAAATTTAACTCTTCAACAACCTCATCAATACACCTGTTAGATACATTAAAGGTGCTCTCCAGTTTTAGAAACAACAAAGCCAAATTTCTTTCAGTGAGGTTTGGTAGATCTCTCACATCATTATCATCTCGACCATCATCAGTAATAGACAGTTCACCATCCTGAACATCCACATCACTGTAATCATCTGTATTTGAAGAACTTGCATACCTCTTTAGCAGGTCTTCTTTAAAGTCTTGCAGTGAGTGAGGAGTATGCTTTCGGCTTCTGTGGGAGGCAAATGTTCACATAAATGTTAGTGCTGAAATTGCAGTTCTTAAAAACACAGATGACAGTCTCGTGTTTTTTCAAATGTCGATCAAGGTGTTCAAAAAACTCTCTTTCTGTGGAGATTACGCTGGCACTGCAACACTGGCAAGTGAAAAGTGAGACTTTCTGCAGATCTGACTCTTTCCTGAGTTTCCTGAGAGTGATTTCTTGATAGATGTGATCTAAGGCTACCCCATGTTTTGAAGGAACAAAAACAATCTTGGTAAAGATATGGCAGAGGTTGCCCACCGTGACCATGGCGTAACCTGTAATGTTTTAGCAACCCTGTTTTTGTAGAGATTTCAAATTTACACATTTTGCACCCCCAGCCCATTTTTTTTTAGATATGGGCCAACTTAACAAAACACTTGTCCAGGCATGTTAAATGGGTAATGGGCGGGGACTTGAAATCCTGAACTCAAGGTGGAGAAAAATTACGTTATCAAGCCAATTTCATTAAGTTGCTACAACTTGAATTTTGTTTTAAATCAATTTACACAGAAATTTAAGTTTAAATTACACACAACATTAAGTTGATGTAATTACCAACATTATTACGTCAACACAACTCATCAAAATAATGTTTGCAACTTAAAAGGTTTATCTAAATCAATAAATTAGAATTTTTATCTTGCAACCATGCATTTAATTAAGTGGTGGTAATAGGTCCCCTGAATTACTTGTTGCCCATACATGGCCAGTGATTTGATCTGGCTGAGCTGCTATTGCCACTGCTTCGTCCATCTGTCTGAGTTCTGTGTCTGTGTATTCTGGTTCAAATAAAAAAAAGCTGGGCAAAGAACTGTTGTTCCTCTTCTATACTGAAGTTGACATTTTCTTATTTGTTTTGATAAGTAAGCAGTTAACCTTATAAGTTACTTGGAGCACAGCTATTTCAGTTTGAGTGACAGACCTATGCGTAGCAGTCCAGGAGCATTTTTTATGTTGTTGGTTTTTTTTTGTCTTTTCCAGTCACAGTGCAATTGTTTGGCTTCATAAGAGTTGGATTATGCTGCACAAGCTGTATAGAGTAAGTTTATGGTCATTTTTTGCCCTTTTTGGAACTGGTCCCATTGACTGCAGCTGTTTGGCAGAAGGCTGCGACGGAATTGTGCCGGCAGCCTCCCCGTGTGTTATCTGGACAAACTTCGCCTGTGCTGTGAAAATGACAGAATTTTCATTTTTGAGCAAACTATTCGTTTATTGACAAGTAAACGCTGGAAAAATGTGTTACTTAACTGTTTTGTGGTCAATTTGACAACCCCTACTGCCATTCCTGACCGTGAGGGGCAAAAGTAGCAAGTGTCAAAACTCGACTGAAAGTTGACATTAGCGACAAGGTTAATGTAGCATTATCAAAGCTTACACTTCTCTTGTCAGCTCTTCTAGTCAACATTAGCATATTAGCAATTCTTGGCAGCAAGGTGACAGAGAAGGTCCTTTGGTCCTGGCTGTGAAACCTCTTGCCTCAGCGACTTGCTGCGAGTTGGTTTAGGCTATATGGAAGCTAGCCCAGTGGTACACATAAAAATGGCTGCCACTCTGACCATCCTGGATCCTGGGATTGACCACTCTATGTGTTCGAGTTCTGTGGTTCCAGGACTTGCTTGGACCCCTAATAATCAATTCCAATAGGGTTCCCAGAACTACATACTTGGACCCCTAATGATTACACTTCAAATGACAGCTGGATGTCAGTGAAGTGGGACAGGCAGAAATGCCTATTTGCAAAGGGTAAAACAAAGTAATTTTTACAACTCATGCGTATTTCTCCACACAGAATAAAAACGGCACCCTAATAGTGCAATCACACCTATGATTGTCCTACATAGTACTTGTTGTTTTTGTCCTAATTCAGTCACACTTAGATTTTTTAACTCAACCCATATTATTGGTTGCTCTATGCCTCTTACTTGATCGGATCATGCCCTTTCGATAGACACCAGTCCATTGATAATCACGTTAGGTTTCTTCCTTTGATGATGCATATCAGGCTGCGTGAATACTACTGTATGATTGGTTGTCTGACCTCACCCGAGTGCCGTGACATCAGCAATTCACTGTCTCCCATTGTCTTTGCTGTTGCTGCATTTTCTTGATGGTTGTCTGATGAAGGCCTTCTTTGCAGAAACATCATGTTTTTAATATTCTCTAGGTAAATAAATATTTTAATGAAATGAAATTTATGTAGCACAAAATGATTCCTAGAAATTCTTAGAAGTGAGCTCCTTTGAACACACTTTGTAATTAGATACCCAAGCATCTAATCACATGCATGATTTTAGTCCGGAGCTCTGTATGTCTGTATCCGCAGTGTCCTGTGATATGTTCAGAATGATTTCACAGGGACCCATTGATAGATAAACAGATAGATAGATAGATAGATAGATAGAGTACTTTATTTATCCCCAAAGGGAAATTACAGTGTTGCAGCAGCAATTCACATAAATGACAAAAAAGCACACACAAGGTAGGTAAAAGTCAGTACACGGAATTACTATATATATATATATATATATATATACACACACACACAAAACCTACACTACAACTACTATAAACTATACAACTACAACTACTATATACTATACAACTACTATACTACACTACACTACTATAGTAGATAAAAATAAATAGAATAAAGTAGAATTTTAACTGTAAGGCAAGATATTGCTATTAATGTGCAAATTAAATAAAATATAAATGTATTAATGTGCAAATTAAATAAAATATAAATGTATTAATGTGCAAATTAAATAAAATATAAATGTATTAATGTGCAAATTATATGTAAAAAGTGCAATTGTGCATTGCCACTCAGAGGAGGAGTCTTTATTGATATGGAGAGTAATCCACCTCTCTTACACACTCAGACACACACACTGTTACAAAACATTACAAAACAAGCAGGAGACGCCAATTTCATTTAGTTTAAAATGTTATTTAATTTCATTATAAAATTACATTCACACATTGAGTCCCTTTTGATAGCCTTTAACTGCAGAACATTATACAGATTCAACATGCCTTGCTTCCCCATGCTAAGGCCCCATTCCAATCCTCTTTACCATGAACTGTGCCCTCCTCCCTTCCTTGAGGGAGTTAAACAACTGTTAACAAGAGATAAAAAAAAAAAAAAAAAATCATAGTTTTGTAAGTAAATTAATTTATGAGGTACATGATATCACCAAATTGATAAATTATTTGCATATGATAAGCTATAATTGGCCACAGGAAGGAAGGAAGGATGAAAGGGAGACATTTCCAAAGTATTCAAACTGGGTGTGGATTTTTAAATAAAATCTCACCAAAAATGCAGCGCCCTTGGAGAAGAGGAACACTATTCAAAATATCTATATTGAAGGAATGTCCCTTTTGAAAAAAAAAAAAAAGGGCAGCAAAAGTCTTAAGTAACCCTAGGAAGCAATATACCTTTGGCTGCATTTGAGTCCACTAAAAAAAATTGTCCTGTCAACCTACAAACAGCCTTTGCCTTGTTGCGTTTAGTCCAAAAGTGTTATGTAGATCTTCTCCCTTTGTTGCACACAGGAAAATATTTCTTTGGAAAGTAGATCACTAACTGAGGAGAGATGAAAGGGCACAACATGAGAATCAAATGTCCAAAGTGTGTGTATGTGTATCAGCAGACAGTATGAAATGTCTTAGTTTGTAGAAGTTGTCAGCAGACTCTGTATTTACATTTTCTGCCATTCTCTCTCTCTCGTTTTTTTTTTCTTTCATCTATTTCCTGACATGCTGGCATAGTACCTCAACCGATCTTTAGCGTCACATCACATAAAACAATCAGAAATCACACGCTTAACTGAGCCCTTACTCTTTAAACACGTACTTCACATTCAGAGTTCAGCTTTGTACCTTACAAATTATTCACAGAGGAAAGCAAAGGAGCGGTCAGTGATGTCAACAGACGTTCGTTTGCATTGACTAGACCAGTGGTTCTCAACGTGGGGTCCGGGGACCACCAGGGGTAACTTGAGTGGGTTCCAGGGGGTCCCCAGCAAATTGATGAATTGTTAAACTTCAGCATTATTTCATTTACAAGAAATTAACACAATTAGAGAATGTAGAAGAATGACTGTTTTGATTATAGTTTCTCTGTTATCTCTCTACCTGCAGTACAGATAGTCATGGAATTCTGGAGAAAATCATATCTAACAATAAAAATATTCTCAGATTTGAAAATCTCATCAAATGGGGGTCCGTGGCCTTGATATGAAAAAGGTTGAGAATCACTGGACTAGACAGTGCCATTTGCACCCTCTTTTGAGCAGATTAGGCAGAATTTTCCACAATGTCCAAGCCTGTTGCTGCCAGTGGCCGCTCCCTTGTATTCCCTTAGAGTTTATCCATGAAGTACACTTGCTCAGACTAAGAGAATTAGAGCAAGGAGCATCCTGGGAGAGTGTAGTGTGGCAGTAACAGTCTGATACTCTGTTGGGAGCATCCTTACAAACAAGCAACACTAAAGGAACATGATTAACAAGTCACCAGAAGTCTATTTATTTCCTATAGAGCCGAGCGACCGTGGAAACTCAGCCGATGTGTGTACGATCAACAAGCTTGTCGGCTGAGAAAAGTTGGCCACTGCTGAACTTTTCACGGTCATCGGTCATCAACGACAACTACAATCAGGTTTGCGTGCTTCCTTGTTCCCTTACCGATGTGATTTTTTGTTTCATGAGCGATAGTTCTGCCTGGCAGTTCTCCATTGCAAAATGGATGATAAGATGATTACCAGGGTTCCTACACATTTTCAATTAAAAAAAATTCCATACTTTTTCCAGACCTTGATTTGTTTTGAAGATTTTGTCTGGTGTTCAATATGATTTACGCAGACAGACATCTTGCCCCTGCTAACTAGGTCATATCACTGTCTAGATGAAGATTGTTCCTCACAGCGACAAATATGAGAATATGTGAGATGATTGGCAGGGTTCCTACACGGTTTCCATTTTAAAATTCCATATTTTTCCCAGACCCTATGTTCTTGACCGGATTTGATTTTGGTGGGTATTTGATATAATGCATGCTGACAGCGGCTGGGTAATAAGAGCGTCCCTCTATCTGAACATTATTCTCCATATCAACAAAAACTGTGGACTCAAAGTGGCTCTACAACAACATAAAAGCTAGAATTATGTGTGTATCGGACCTGAACCGCAACATTTTCCATACTTTTCCATTTCCAACATTTTTTCAAATTCCCAAACTATTAAAGACCTGTAAATGATCAAATTCATTTTTAATACTTTTCCAGACCCGAGTAGGAACCCTGGATTACAGCCATTCAAAGCTTTCCTCTTCTCTACAACTTTTACATGAAAGCAGGCATAGATGTCTCAAAAACGATGGTTGTAGAACAGTTGCATCCATCGTTGGGGTCAACAGTGAGCTAAATTATTTCTGTTTCAAATTATTTTTAATTAATGCTACCTAATTAGTGTGTGCTCGCTCACTATGTAAACTCATCAAACAATATCAAAGCAGTGAAAAATACATGATTTGCTCATATCTGTAACTGCAGACCGCTACATAGACGCAATCAAAGTCTCTCACAGCACCCACAATCGGTCAGAATAAAGTGAAGTAGAAGTAATCTCATAATCCAGAACATTTTCCAGTTGTTTCTGTAGAGATTACACTGACACAGCTATCTTTGACGATCCTTACAGCCAGCCGCATCGAAGCAAGAAGAGGAGCCAGGGAGTCGAGCTAAGACAACAAGACAAGTTCAAGACTGAATTCCTTGGGGTGTAAATGATACTGTCCTACCTTTACCACTCTGAAACCACTTACACCCATCCATCCTACATCTACATCTTCCAACCGCTACACCCCCATCTTTCACAGATTAGAAAAGTCTTGATTGAGGAATGCATAATGACAAACATAAGACAACATTTTGAGGCAATGGAGGTAGAATTTCCAGCAGAAAGGATACAGGATTGGAAAATGTTGCAAAACCCTTGTAGAGAACAGACACAGAGACCAAAATGACAATGGAAAAATAAAGTTGGTCCCAAGTGTTTGCCACTGTGTATCATAGATTCAATAAATATCAGATTATTGATATCAGATTTAAAATAATTGATTAAATAATTCGTCAAGAAAGAACCTCAGAAGCAATTTCATCAGAATAGTAAATTAAAACTGTTTTTCCACTGAAAGAATGTGAAAATTTTCTTCCTAAACTGACTGGACTGAAGTGGATCTGATTCTGCTGGGTGAGATAACCAAAGCAGCTTGGAGAAAAACAACAATGGGTTACCTGAATATAGCTCTTCCAGGTGGAAATCTGGTTGATCTCAAAGGACGAATAATGAGGATGACCTATTGTACATATCCTAACTAACTGTATAGTATAGGGAGTGTACTCACACCCCTCTACAGCATCTTATGAAGTAACCATGTCATACATAACATAGAAACACAGCAGGAGCACACACTGGACCTTAGACAAAATACATTCAAAACTGGTTCCAGGTGTTTGAACTACATGAAAAAATGCTCTTGGTTTAACTTAAATGACAGCTTGACCAATGGAAGCATCACCTCTAAATCAAACTTTGCTCTATTTTGTTTCCAACTTTCACTTTGCCTTGCTGCACCGATGGTGGATCATCCTGCCCAAGGTGGTCATTCACAAAGAGCTAACAGACAACAACCAGATGTAAAGCCAAAAAAAAAGTAGAAAAAAAATAATTGTGTATATATGGGGCCATGAGACACACTTGGTACTTGATGCGCTAAACTGAAATCCTTTCATTTACTTCTCAGCGTTTGGTTTCTCTGGTCTGGCGTGACTCAGATGAAGAGAGAGGGGGATGCGCTGCTCTGTTACGCTTCACAAAATTGCATAAGACAGACAGGAAGAGGCCGACAGACTCAACATTCTCAACTTGTCTGATAGATCAGTTCACTTACGGTACATATGACTGGTCCACACTCAAAACGGGGAATTTTAGGCTATAATGCAAATCTTAAATCTCTTTGGTTCATTATCAACAATCCACAATGGGGCTAATCAAACAGAGACTGTTGTGTTAGGCAAGATGGTAACACTTTACAATAAGGGTCACTGAGTTAATGCTTATTAAGCATTAACTAACCCTTAATTAACAGTTAACTAATGTGTAATTTACTAATGGTGTTCATGTTAACTAAGGTATTAATTTATACATTATAATAGTCATCTTTATAAACTATTAAATAATGTATAAATTAATACCTTAGTTAACATGAACACCATTAGTAAATTACACATAAGTGAACTGTTAATTAAGGGTTAGTTAATGCCTATTAAGCATTAACTAACCCTTATTAAGCATTAACTAACCCTTAACTTAGTGACCCTTATTGTAAAGTGTTACCGGCAAGATGAACCAATCACAGATAAATAAATGAATGAATTTCGAATAGTAAATCAGCCCAGCTCTTGATGAAGAAACTCAGTGTCAGCACTGATACTGTCAGTTGTCGTTCGGATAATTTCAATAATATACTGAAGTACAGATGTTGGTGGCCAACACTTCTGGATTCAGTAGTACTAGAACACATGTTTAAAATGACACCCTGTTGAGCTTTTTCCCTATTTTGTCCCAAAACCCCCGACCAAGTCTCACCCCACATTCAGTACCTCCCCAACAGGGTGTGACTGTTTATCTCAGTCAAACTTTAAAAATGCAGAGGCTTCACTATGGCTCTAACACCAGTATCCATGGTCATTTTGTTATCTTATTAACTCTTAGTAACTAAATAGCAAAGCTGGACTCCACTGGTACCTCAGTCTAAAAATGGGTGAATTGACCCCCGACCCAACCGCCCAACCACCCCCCCACCCCCTTCCCCCCCCCCCACACACACACAACAACACCCCAAACACCCAATTCAACCCGGTACCATGAGCTGTAGTTATACAGAGCTTGAAACTGATGGCAAGCTCTAAGGTTCTGCCAGTAATCATAGTCCTATGTAGTCTTTATCAATCTTAATTCACTAAAAAGTTTAAGTGGAACCCCTTGCCTCGACCCACAGGAAGTCCCTCCCACTTAAATCACTCACACACACACACGCACACACACACACGGTGTTGAACAGCCTCTCTATGCAACGCCCCCTCTATCCCCCATCCAACCCTGTACAGCAGTACCGAGAGCCATAGAGACACAGAGGTTGACCCAATGCTGGTCCAACTCTTCCTATCCGAGCCTCTTCAACCCCAGATTCAGATTCAGCCCCAATCCCTCCCCAAGTCATCCAGCCCCTGTGCATTAGTATCCAGAGTCTCTGTCAATGGTGTTGTGTAATCAGGTGGAGCTGCTGTACTACGCCAGCCCCATCTCCTCCAATACGCTCCTGGGCGACTCGTCTTCCTGTAGAGGGAGACAGAGAGACACAGGGAGAAGGAGAGAGAGAGAGAGAAAACAGAAAGGAGAGAGAAAGACAGCAGAGCAAGAGCAGAAATTGCTTGAGAAATTTCACTGAGTTTGTGTGTGTGTGTGTGTGTGTGTACATACTAGGGATGGGTCATAAAAACAGATTATTTGAATATTTGTTTGCAATAAATAGGTCACTGGTTTCACCGTTTCAACTGCCAGATCAAATAAAAAAGTTTTATTTGCTGGAAGGAAAACTTACCAGTGGCAATAGATGAGTAAGCACCTCAGTTAACAAGCACACACTAGCCTGTACGTACTATGTTAGGATAAAACCTATTATTTATTTACACATGGATAGGCCAGCTATGTCATGAGCCATAAGCTACTACTGGCAGCTTCGATCCCCAAAATATCACTACCCAGGTGAGTGGAACCCTAACACATACAGTACAGTACCTCCTGCAATAGGTCAGCTTGTTCGATGGCTTTGAGGACGCTCTTCTTAGACGTGTCCTGGATCTCTCCTCCCATGAGGAATTCATCTAGGATGAAGTAGGCCTTCTCAAAGTTAAAGATGATGTCCAGCTCACACACCTAACACAAGTCAAGACAGAGGATAGCAAAAAAGTATATATACTGGATCAATGCAACCGCCTGCATGGAAAGTGTTCTACATATGCACTGTACAATGAGGATGGCCCTCTGGGAGTTGAAGCATGAATCTGTTTGTTGGAACATTTTCAAATTTCAGACAAAATTAAATGATATGACCCAGGTATAATTTTGTAAACGGGACTTAAGTACAATTCTGAGGTTTGATGAAAATGAAATAAACTGATGCCTACTAATAGCTTCCAAAAATGACGATGTTCAACACCATAAGGATCGCTGTAGCTCCAGCTCACAGAACAGGAGTTAAAAAGCTGGATGAGGTGATCGTGGTTTATTGACTGATTCATTTGTACTGGGACATGTTGAGATGTGTTATATATGGGAAGGTTAAAGTAGGCATTCTCTAAGCTACAACTGATGTGCAGCTTTCTTAAAGACAAAACAGATCTATGACTGATTGGTTAAAAACGTACAAATCTTAGACATCAGCTGGGTATTTTATGTGAATTATGATGTATTGCGTGCATGCGTCGAGTCGCGCACTCTGATTGGTTGATCATAGGGGCGATCATCATCCAGCTGCATTGCTATAGTCACGTCCATGTTTGTTTTTACCGGTGACTGTGACCAGTGATCTGCTTCCTGTTCCTCTTTTCTGTTTCATTTTGGTGGGATATGATTTTTTTTTTTTTTTTTTTTAAACTGCCACCCTGTGTACAGGATTTCAACAACATGCTACGCGCACATTAATGCAGAAGTATAAAAACCTAAATGTAAGTGCTGCGCTTTACATACGTTAACATTACGTTCGACTACAAAACGCACTTACCGTATTTCCTCTAATATTGGCCGGGGCCTCTGTTTGATAAGTATATTTGCTCATATTTTAGTACGAAGCCTCCTTGTTTTCTGATCTGTTTCTGTTGGGGTTCGTTAGGTAGCCGTTTTTTTGTTACTGTGATGCATTACCGATAATTACGGTAATCGACGACGGCACGCTCCAGAGACTTCTGCCGGCCGAGCCGTCTTGCGGCATACTGCCATCTTGTGGCACTTGTATGTTACTACAAACTACAGTTACATTATATAACAGGCACCAGGAGTTTACCGGTATCCACCGCTGGTTTTTCTTTTGTGTTTTTTCCCCGGCCTGTATTTGGGGCCGGCCTTTATTTGTTCGTGTCGATCACGGCCCCGGACATTATCGGAGACCCGGCTTTTAATTGACTACCGGCCACTATTAGAGGAAATACGGTAATACAAACACTCTCTACAGATTGCATTTAGTGCTGGGCGATATATCGTGCACGTAGATTTGATCGATATTTTGTTGATGCAGGATTTGAAAAAATGATGATCAATTTTCTTTAATTACTAGCCTACTTTCACACGAGATTTCCCAGCTCCCGCTCTCATCGCGCGAAGAGCGACTCCGCCCCGCCCCCTTCCTTGTTGTGGTTCTAGGCCGACTTTGTCTGAAACGCACCACTCATCAATGTCACTTCAGAGTTCTACCAACCAATTAGGATGAAGCAGGGGCGGGACCAAGAGCCGGCAGCCTGCCATTTTGTAGTGAACTTTAGTTAGGCTAATGTTTATGCTAGCCTAGTTAACGTTAGCCTGTAATACGTATCCCGTATCACATGGTGGACACAGCCCTGTTCCTAAAAAAGTGAATGATGAAAAAAAAAAGATTACAATTTACACCATAGAGAAAGAAAGATTCAAAACGTTACTCAAAACTTTAGATCCGAGATATGAAATGTAAATCACTTTTCTACGACTACGTAGAAAATGAATATACACTTTTCTACGACTACGTAGAAAAGTGTATTTGATATTTAAGAGTTTTTTCATTTGATATTTATTTTATTATTTGATAAGATTATTCTATTTCAAATTGATTAATACAGCAGAGCATACAGACAAGAGTTGTTTTGCACTATTTTGCAATTTGAATTATTTCGAGTTATAATAACAAGGCCTCTGCTGGCCTGCTCTAATGTTCTAGAGCCATATTGTTTTTATATTTGAGATTATTGATTAATACTACATGCAGGCAAGAGCTATGTTTTTAAATAAACCTTCTCGTTTACAATATAAATCAATTTGGTCTGATTCAGTTTTATATAGGGCTATTATTTACAAATTCATTTACAAGAAATATTGAGTCATATTAAATATCGATAATGAGCAAAAAAATATTGTGATATCAATTTTAGGCCATATCGCCCAGCACTAATTTCATGTCCACCAAGCTGATGCTGGCAGATCCCATCACACTCCCACCACAATGCATGCTGTTTACATTTACACCTTGCATTAATGTGCACTGTTACTTATCTAGGTAAGATATCTAGATCACATTTTAATACAAGGTCAAGTCAAGTTTATTAATATAGCCCTCCATCAGAAGCATGTCTCAAAGGACATGCTTGTGATGAGGCAATAAAGTATACAACAAAATAAAACACAAGGAAACAGAACAAAGTAGCATGTAAAATAGCACAACAGGCCTACCTAACCTACATAGCTCAGGGTTCCTACACATTTTCAATTAAAAAATTCCATACTTTTTCCAGACCTTGATTTGTTTTGAAGATTTTGTCTGGTGTTCAATATGATTTACGCAGATAGACATCTTGCCCCTGCTAACTAGGTCATATCACTGTATAGATGAAGATTGTTCTTCACAGCAACAAATATCAGAATATGTGAGATGATTGGCAGGGTTCCTACACGGTTTCCATTTTAAAATTCCATATTTTTCCCAGACCCTATGTTCTTGACTGGATTTGATTTTGGTCTGTATTTGATATAATGCATGCTGACAGCGGCTGGGTAATAAGAGCGTCCCTCTATCTGAACATTATTCTCCACATCAACAAAAACTGTGGACTCAAAGTGGCTCTACAACAACATAAAAGCTAGAATTATGTGTGTATCGGACCTGAACCACAACATTTTCCATACTTTTCCATTCATTTTTTTCAAATTCCCAAACTATTCAAGACCTGGAAATGATCAAATTCATTTTTAATACTTTTCCAGACTTTCCAGACCTGCATAGGAACCCTGCTAGCTCAGCCTAGCCTACCTGACACCACCAACCTTAGACCCTCAGTGAAGACAAGGAAAAACTCCCCCCCCCCCCCAAAAAAAAAAGAAGAAACCTTAGACGGGCCAGTTCTAAGAGGGATTCCCCACCAGGACGGCTGAGCATGCAATAGGTGCCAGAACAAAAGAATAAAACGGACAATGGCATGACAACGACAATGAGATAAGAAGACAAAGAGAAACATGATGAGGCAGAAAGAAAAGTGGTCTAAACCAATTTCAACCATGCAAAGTCAGAAGTGAAGTTAAAGCTATTCCACTTAAGAATGAGTCAGTATCAAACCTTATCTTGCCTAGTTAGTCCAGGGCTAAGTGCAGAACTTTCTAAAACTTGTACAGTGGAAAAAATGAAATGGACTAAAGAGAGAAAGCGAAAGAGAGAGAACAACAGAGCTAGAAAATGAGAGAGAGAGAGAGGAAAAAGGGAGGAGGAGTGACTCACGCTGCCAAAGTATTTATCCAGCAGCTCAACAAAGCGATGGATGACTTCCAGGGTGATCAGCTCGTTGTCCTGCTCTTCTACTGCACAGCAGAAATACAGGCTGGCATACCTGCACACACACACACACACACACACACACACACACACACAACAGAGAGAGAAAGAACATCTTCTCAATATAATATTCTATAACTATTCTATAACTTTTCCACAGCAGAAGAACAGACTGGAACACACACACACACACAACATTCAAAAATGCAAAATGCACAAACACAGACACAACTGTGCTGTTACACACAAAATACGTGTATGTGTGTGTGTGTGTGTGTGTGTGTGTGTGTGTGTGTGTATAAGAAAGCAGACAGCACTAACATGGCAAACAAAGAAGTAATATGGAAAACGGTATTAACAGGAGTTACAGACCTTTCAAACTCGTATATTGAAGAGACTAACAGACTAATGACTAATTCCTGTATCACGCCATCACACACACACACACACACACACACACACATATACAGGGTTGTGCCGATGTATGATGTCATTGGACTTCGACGATGGGCTGTGTCAGTGGTCAGTTTTTTTCCCCGTCAGTATAATTATTTTGAAGCCGCGGAAAGGAGACGAGACACACACACCCTACAACTCACACACCGTTCCAAAGAGGCAGCATTCTGACTTATTTTAAATATTTCACAGCCTTACCTACAGTGAGACAGCAGTGTGTCCAGCAGAACAGTAGAAGAATAGTAAACAGGGGCAATACGCCAGTCTTCACACTGTACTCATGTTAATTCCAGTGGTGGAAGAAGTACTCTGATCCTTTACTTAAGTAAAAGTACCAATACAGCAATGTAAAAATACTCCATTACAAGTAAAAGTCCTGCATGAAAAATCCTACTTAAGTAAAAGTACATAAGTATCAGCAGCAAAATGTAGTTAAAGTATTAAAGTAAAAGTAGTGGTTTGGTCCCTCTGACTGATATTTTATTATATATGACATCATTAGATTATTAATACTGAAGCATCAGTGTGTAAGCAGCATGTTACTGTTGTAGCTGCTGGAGGTGGAGCTAGTTTGAACTACTTTATATACAGTTAGCTAGTTTAGTCCAGTGGTTCACAACCTAGGGGTCGGGCCCCTCCAAAGAGTCACCAGATAAATCTGAGGGGTCGTGAGATGATTAATGGGAGAGGAAAGAAGAAAAAACAAAGTTCTGATACACAAATCTGTTTTCAGCTTTTGGACTTTTTCTCTAATCTTTGATTTTTGCTGAAATATTGGATCATTTGAACATTTATTGAAATTAAACCATGTGAGGTTTAGAGGGTTTCATCTTTAACAATGTGTTGTATTTTAAAAGCTTGTTATATTATCCATTGTGTCAAATCTCCATCTGAAAAGTAACTAAAGCTGTCAAATAAATGTAGTGGAGTAGAAAGTACAATATTTCCCTCTGAAATGTAGTGGAGTGGAAGTATAAAGTAGCATCAAATGGAAATACTCAAGTACAATTTTGAGATACTTGTACTTTACTTAAGTACAGTACTTGAGTAAATGTACTTAGTTACTTTCCACCACTGGTTAATTCTCTATCTGAGTGCTGAGCAGTGTCACTATGGAATTTTAAAGACGTCATAAAGCAGCTTTATGACCGCTCCGTGGTCGTCAGACTCGGCAGAGGATTTGATGGGGACGCCGACGCCGATTACTGCTCACGGCCTGATTATCCACAACTCCGACCGTGACCACGTTAATGTGTTTACCACGGACACTTCCCTCTGTGACGCTGTTCACTTCCCACCAAGTGGCGGCGGATTAAATGATGACAGACGAGAGATACCGGGGGCTGTGCTGAGTGTTTCTGTTTGTTCTTCAGCCTCTCAAAAAGTCACCGGTTATCAAGGTGGTCACTGTAATAGGGCTGTGATGGCAATAAACTTTGTTTTATCATTGCAAGGACAGTCTTTATTTATTGAACATATATAATTAATGTGATTATTAGATCAACTTAAAGGATTTTGGTGTCTGCAGAAGTAAGTGACAGCACTTCCACCGTTTTTGTAGAATGACCCAAGATCGTTTTCTCAGCTACAGTGGTAAGCAAAACATTATGATGTCACAGTGAAATCGACCTTTGAACTTCTGGATATAAAATGTCATCACTTCATCATTTTATCCTATTAGACATTTGTGTGAAATGTTGTCATAATTAGCGTATGAATTCTTGAGTTATGGCCAAAAACGTCTTCTGTGAGGTCACACTGACCTCTGACCTTTGACCTTTGACCACCAAATTCTAATCAGTTCATCCTTGAGTCCAAGTGGACGTTTGTGCCAGATGTAATGAAATTCCCTCAAGGTGTTCCTGAGATATCGCGTTCACAGAGACAGTAATAAAAATTAAAAATTAGGGCCGGTGTCATAACCAATATTGTTTTGTTTACCGCGATAATACCGGTTGTTGTCTCATCCCTATTGGTGACGCTGCAAAGTCTCCATCACATGTTTGGGTGAAGTATTCCTTCAGCCCACCCCCGCTGCAGGAAACCCCTTTGTGCTGAACTGACCACCCACACACACACACACACACAAGCAATGGCTGTGTGGTTTGGCTTTGGTTTTTGTTAGTTTGCCCGCCTCTGCATTCTGCTGACAGTAATGAGCCCTGGCAGAAGCTGATCTGTGGGTGTGTGTGTGTGTGTGTGTGTGTGTGTGTGTGTGTGTGTGTGTGAGAGCCAATTTCTTCTTACAAACAGCAGTCAGATCAATGAAAAAGGGTGGAATGGCTGGGTCTCACCCTGTCCACCCACCTTCAGAGCCCCCATGTAACCACACAGACACACACACACACACACACACACACACACACACAAAGGCAGTTTTATTGGTCTGTGGGGGCGAACAAAAGTGAAGGGAGTGGAAAGTCCAAAACCAGTGTATATAAAAGTTTCAGACATAATTCAAGACATTTTAAGATATTTTGAATGCTACTTTGAATTCAATTTACAACCAATTTAAAAAAACAAAATAAAGAAACAAAGCTGGAAAACGACATTTCTGACTGAACTGAACACAGCTAATGAACAATCAAACTATAAATGGGCAAAATAAGACAGGGGACAACAGGAATTTAATTATTAAGGGACTCGAAGGCCAACTATGTTTAGTAAAGCATATAGGATGCATATTGTACGACTAACCCTATTCTATATTATTATAAGGGTGGACATGCAGCCAAAAGAAACTGGTCACTGCATGGTGAAGACCTCTAATAACATTTTAAAGACATTTTAATACTTTTAGAGTTGTTTGGTTTTAAGACTTGTTAACAACCCACAAATGAATGACAGTTCTCCCATTTATTCCACAGATCTAAACACTGCTGTATTATACCGTATTAAATCATGACTCATAAATCACTTCTTTCTCTTCTGCCTGTCCTTGAAGATACTAAAAAACAACTTTCTCATCTCAGCTCATACTTCTTTCCCTGTGGTCATTCTGGGTTCACAGGAATATCTGTTCCATCGATTGTCAGGCTGATGTGACCTCTGACCCCTAGTTGCTGTTAATGTTGGTGATCAGGGAATTTAAGCTTTTTCTACCGTTGATCTCACTGGAAGTCTCTCTGGGTAAGAGTCAGACAAATAACCTGAAATGGAAAGTCTGTACCAGGAGTGTGGGGAATGGGGAACAGTGCCCCCCACTGGTCATATATGCACACTGCACTACTCTACTGAAACAAGTTTGAATGGACCAGTCGACATAAATGAAAAAAAGTACACCAGCCCTCTAACAAGGCAATTATATGGGCCTAGAATATCTTTCCAAGGGAGAACTTTGCTTTACGATGCTTCCTTGTGGTCTTGGATATTTCCTCAACAAGGGATGGAGTCCCTGTGTGAGTCACACAGTGACTAATGCGGAGCAGAAATCCCACACACTGACATGAACTGACCAGGAGAAAAAACTGAAACACTGAAAATCTGTTAAAATATAGTAGATATTAGTGATACTTAGTGAGTTTCAATACAGCTTGTGAGCACGTTAACTGACTATTGAGTGTTTCTGGATCAGCCAAGAATCAACTGTATGTAAGCTTTAAATGGCATAGTTAAACTGGAAAGCTAACACTGTAGTGGGAAGAGAGGAGCTGAAAATATTGATATTTTTAACGTAAACTAAAAACCCATCTATTCAGTCTGTCCTTTATGTAGTGTTTTTTAATTTTATGGTTTTAGTATTTATACTTATTGTATTTATTATCTTTATTCTATCTATTTTGTTTTATCAACATTTCACTGTTGATCATTATTATTTATTTTATTCTATTTTATTTTATTAACATTTTACTGTTTTACTATAATCAATTTATTTTGTATAGTATTTCATAAGTTTATTTTTAATGTTATTTTTATTGCTGCTTGTATTATCTTTTATTGTTTATCTTTTATTATTTTAACTACCCATCTTTTATTGTTATTATTGGGTTTTGGTTGTTTTGGTGTGCATTAGTCTCTAAACCCATTTTTAACATCCTACGTTTTGTCAATCACTTGTAAAGCACTTTGAATTGCATTTGTTTGAAAGGTGCTATATAAATAAAGTTTGATTGATTGATTGATTGATTGATTGATTGAAGAGTGTAAAGATGCTGGATGAAGATGCCTTCTTCACAACAAAGGAGTAGTTTTCAGGGTATCTGCAGGTCTCAAAGAGCCAAGTTTAATACATTCTTAATGCTACCTGTAATTGAATTTGAGACCAATTAAACAGTCAAAATAAAGAAACAAATTGTTAAGGGACATGATCTCCAACTGTGTTCAGTAAAGCAGATAGGATGCATATTGTAGTGCTAACCCTGAGGCCCTATGAGTGGACATGGAGCACAAAGAAACCTGTTATGGCGTGGAGAAAAATAAATCCTGGACACATTTTATTACTTTTTACAGCCTTAAATTTGGTCAATTTAAGGAGCCACAGATAAATGACCTGTGTTTAAAGGCTACAGGTCCAACATTTCAGAAGTGAGCATTTTACTGACACCATCCTGCTCTCCAAAGCTTATATTCCCCACAAGGATCACAAATATTTCAGCTAATTCATATTTTTTCAGAAAAATCTGACAATTTTTGACTCTGTGGCACACAATGAATACATTTGTGAATTAATAGTTTCAACATTCAGTCCTAAATGCCTTCAGTAAAAAGCATTAGGACAATGAACTGTGGTTGACTCATCTGCAGTGGCACATAAAAAAGATGAATATGAGGTTAAAAAAAAACTGTTTTCATTATCTATTGAGTCGATACTGGATAAACAACAACTCGCTGTCCGAATGCTTACACAAATGACGTACCAAATGTAGCTATAAAAGTGGACGACTGAGTAATTTCACGAAATGACTAACTATGTATTCACACTGCCAGTAATATGATCAACCACTCCCCGGCCCGGAAGTCCATTCATTTCCTACAGAGCCGAGCTATCAGGGAAACACGGCTGTTGTGTGGATGGTCAAAAAGCTTGTCGGACGAGAAAAGTTGCCAGCAGCTGAACTCTTCATGCTCATCAGCCATCAGATTTCTGCACTTCCTTGTTTCACTACCAGTATGATTTTGTTTCAGGAACAGTTCTGCCTGGCAAGTACAAAAAGGACAACAAGTTGATTCCAGCCATTCAAAGCTTCCCAATCAACTATAACTGCTATAACCAAAGGGGGGACTGTGGATCGGTCTCCGTCCGTTAGTTTGTTTGTTCGTTTGTTTGTTAGTTCGTTAGTCACACTGTAACGTTGACTTTGTGCCGCTAGGGGGCGGCATTGACAATGAATGGGGACTCAGTGGTAAAGCAGGTCATACAGTTAAAATTATCATACAATGTGGGGGACAATGAATGGGACTCAGTGGTAAAGCAGGTCATACAGTTAAAGTTATCATACAATGTGGGGGACAATGAATGGGGACTCAGTGGTAAAGCAATACAGTTAAAGTTATCATAGGTAACATAATAGTCTCCACACGCTACACACTTGGAGACATCAGACTGGGTTGATGTGTTGAAGTGAGAGTCAATGGAGAATTTTTGGGCAAACCTCTAACCACAAGACACTGTAGTTATTGTCCAGTTGCTGGACTGTTGTTCTGTTATTGCATCATCACTGCACTACCACTGTGCCTCAGTGTTGACTACTTATATCATATTACCACTTACCTACTGTGCAATACCATATATCACTTATCATTTAGCATTTATATTATTCATAACACTCACTCTCCTGGTGTTGTATATTGTATTATAAATTGTATTGTAGTGTACATTGTGTAATGTACGGATTGTATTTATTGCGTATTGTAGTTCTTATATTTTGTACTGTATTGAGTAAAAACAGGACAATTACAGTTACTACATTTCAAGATATAACTTATAAGCCTAATTCTGAGGAGAGTAGGCAACAGAAATATATGGTCAATCTGTCCTTTCATTGTCCCATACCAAAATGCAATACAATTTCACTCATATTTCAAGTTCACTCAGCAATCACTGACTGACCCAAGGGTGGAACTACATCACTGGTGAGGGACAACATGTTTACTATTTGCTTGTTTAAGACTGTTCTTCCTTCCTGGTTTGTTAATGTTGTTTTTCCATTCTGGTTTCCACAGTGGATTCCACAGTTGGGCTGAAAACCATCTAATGCAATGAATGTAAAAAAGTTGGAAAATACATTCTGCTGTATTCCTGTAAGGACCCATTTGTAAAATTACTTGATATTATACTTTAAATGTATTCAATTTCCTGACCTTCCCTGTCTGGAACAAACCTCTCAAAAATCCATGATATCCCAGAATGTCCATGACCTGGTGGAACCCTAAAACAAAGGCCGAGTCCACACTAATCTGGCATACTAATTGGCATTCTATCCACACTGAAGGGGGTTGCACACCGGATGCGTCTGGTGGACGACATACAACTTCCAAAAATTCCAAGTGTTTACAATGAAGGTGATTCCAGTGACTCCAGTGCTGCTTGGAGTCTTGGAGTGCCACTCAAGTTTTCCACTATTGCTATTAAACACAGGACAAGACCCAAAAATCAATATTAGATATGTGGCTTGAAATGTATCATTGTGAACAGAAGCAGCAAGCTATCTAATATTTTAAAATCAATAACTTGTTTTTATTTTGTCAGCTGACATTTGTTTTCCATCTAAAACATCCCGAAGGGGATCACTGCAGCTGTACGTTTTGACATCAAGTCGCGCAGACAGGAAACTCCCTAAAAAAAAAAACTAGAAATAACCGCCTCGCAGTTGTATGCCTCCACCAATAAACTTTGTTTTATCATTGCAAGAACAATCTTTATTTATTGAACATATATAATTAATGTGATTATTGGGTCAACTAAAAGGATTTTGGTGTCTGCAAAAGTAAGTGACAGCACTTCCACCGTTTTTGTAGAATGACCCAAGATCGTTTTCTCAGCTACAGTGGTAAGCAAAACATTATGATGTCACAGTGAATTTGACCTTTGAACTTTTGGATATAAAATGTCATCACTTCATCATTTTATCCTAATAGACATTTGTGTGAAATTTTGTCATAATTAGCGTATGAATTCTTGAGTTATGGCCAAAAACGCTTTTTGTGAGGTCACAGTGACCTTGACCTTTGACCTCTCACCATCCCATCTAATCAGTTCATCTTTGAGTCCAAGTGGACGTTTGCCGGCCATGGCGCGGAGGCATAAAAACTACAGAAGATGGACAATGAACGGTTAATCAATGAAATAGGTAAATATCCGGAATTATGCGCCACCAATCACAGATTCTTCAAGGATGACCAACAAAAGTCGGCAGCTTGGAGGAAGATTGCGTGAGTAACGGGATGTACCAGTAAGTTGTAGCGTAACGTTAATCTATTATACATATTAACGTCTACTGGCTCCCTCTGTGCGATGCTTCCTATGTAGTATACCTGTGCCTTGTCCTATCTGACACGGTTCTTCCCGTCCTGTGTGCGACCCCCTTAAGACCGTGTTTGTGTTTTTGACCACTGAAAACGGAGCTCTCTGAAAACACTCTCCCAAGCGGATGAATTTGAAATCGCGGGCTCGTGTTGTAGTGTGGACGGGGAAAACGGGGCTTTTCGAAAAACGCTGTCATGTGAGGTTTATCATTGTCATGCGATCCATGCATGTTGTGCTGGCACAACTTCGAGTAAAGAAGAACTCTACCATGGCATTTTTTCGGAAACTTAACTAGCTAACAGACTTCGTTCTAACAGACTTTTGCATTTTTGGCAGTTCAGTGTGGATAGGGGAC
Organism: Centroberyx affinis; assembly: GCF_046629955.1. Classification (NCBI taxonomy): domain Eukaryota; kingdom Metazoa; phylum Chordata; class Actinopteri; order Beryciformes; family Berycidae; genus Centroberyx; species Centroberyx affinis. The sequence goes on along the minus strand of NW_027281634.1, from coordinate 1,484 downwards.
TTTTCAAAAACGCTAGTGTGGACAGAAAACTTTTGACACGAAAATGCCGTTTTCAAATTTATCCGGAGACTAAAGTACAGTGTGGGACTGTAGTAGTAATGTAGTAAGAGGTCGACTTGGCTCACTACAGAAGTACAACCAGCTTGCTCTGTCCTGTGTCAAGCCAGCCAGAATATGACTGATGATTGATTGATTGATTGATTGAGATTAAGAGGTTGTTATGGAAGTGAGCATGTCCTCCATTATAGATCCACAGCATGTTACTGAAGCAGACGTGTGTACAGTAGTGTTATCATAATGACCGAAGCTTCAATACTACTTTGATACCGTTGTGAAAGATTGAATTAAAAATTCAATTGTATAAATGTTTGGTACTTTCACCAAATGTGTTCTGCAAGCTCAAATTCCATTTCAAAATCACCCCAGGGGTCATACGTATATATGCAGACTGGAAGAGTTAGAAGAAGAATTGGGATAGATCTTGACAATGGACTGCTATGTTTTCAGCTGTTTGACAGTTGAAAACAGTCCAGCGAACTGGATCCCAGTCCACCTAAACTGGTTGACAAAACTGGTGCCAGGATCCACAATTAACACCCACCAAGCCACAAACCCAGATAACATTTCTTTTTGGTGGATAGGTCAATGAGGGTCACTCACCAAACAGGCCAGAAACCTTTTGAGACAACTACATCTCAATGCTTCAGTTATATATAGCCTGTCTCCACTCTAAGACTGTCTATTTTAAGAGGACCAAATGTCCTCACAAGGATAGAAAGATGAGGAAAATCCTTCAAGGCTGGTTCTCTCTTCTTTAAGGGGCTAGATTAGGACTTTGTTTTAGGGTTAAGATAAGAATTAGGATATGGTTTAGTTTAGGGTAAGGGCTAATGTTAGTTTAGGGTTGAGATGCGTCAAAATGTTATCTTGTAGGACTGAAACGAACAATTATTTCGGCAATTGATTAATCTGGCGACTATTTCTTCGATTAATCTAATACTTTAAATGAACTCTCAATGATTGTAACTTCATTGGTATAACCTCGGTGAGGTCAGTGGTGGAAGAAGTACTGAGATCTTTTACATAAGTTAAGTAGCAATACAACAATGTAAAGATACTCCATTACAAGTAAAAGTCCTGCATTCAAAATCTTACTTAAGTAAAAGTACATAAGTATTGGCAGCAAAATGTACTTAGAGTATCAAAGTAAACGTACTCATTATGCAAACTGTCCCCATTTAGAGAGTTATATTTTTCATAAATTATTGGAATATTAATACTGATTTATTGACATACATGTACATGTAAGCAGCATTTTAAAGTTGTCAACGTGAAGCTAATCTTAACAATTTAGCTATACTTTTGGGTAGTCTAATCTATAACAATGCTATTTTATAGTTATTTTATAAAGATGATCAAATGATTTAAATATATAGATCTGAAAAGTAACTAGTAACTATAGCTGTGAAATAAATGTAAAGGAG